>NW_027109165.1:1297-2867 GCF_000696795.3 Halyomorpha halys
TAAATTAAATGAGAGAGATAAATAGGTAGAAAGTTAAGTCTGAACAAATCTAAATGGAGCACATGTAGGTTAGAATGTTTGGCGGGAAATGGGTGTCACTCTAAGCATGTTGTAATTAATTACTTAAATCAAAACTGAAGTAAACAATAACATGAGGCTCTGGAAGGAAGGTTATAAACATAAAGACTTATACAACAAGTTGCTGAGAAAATCCGCTAGGGGCTCTTATGCATTTAACGTTTAACATGACTTCAAATAGGGCTGCTCAAAATCTTATAGTTATAACATTTAACATTGTAAAACATTTTACATTTAACACAACATCATGAATACCTCTTATGAATGCGTTTTCCAACTGTTAATGTTTGTTGATATCATAACAGAAAGGAATCATCCGAAAAAACAAGCATAGTCGTGTGTCGATAATCGTATCGAGAATCATCTGTTTGAAGATTCATTTTAGAGGATGATTAGACACTGCCGATGTGTGAGAGTTGGAACCCGGCACTAGGAAGGAAATAATCCGGGAGAAAAGTGGAACCGGCGGTGGGTTAAGTAAGAACTCCACTTTTTACTAAGTCTCGCTATTCCTCTCTAGACATGACTTTGCCTAAGGACATCGTCGGTGTAAGCAGAAAATGTGACGAAATTCGATAGATTCAAACCGAAGTAAGAAAGTGATTATAGATTATTGCTTAGTATTCCGATGACTCAAATCATCGAGGAGTAGGGGGAGGGAGGGTTGAAACAAATTATTTCATGTTTTGCTCTGTATTCATACTGTCTGCATGCCATAGGAAACCATAGTTTATAGTAAGCTTAATAAGCCTATACATATTGTATTTCCGAAGCAAACAAATAAATTAGAGTAGATACAAATAGAAAAATATATATATTTTTAAATTAAACGAGAGAGATAAATAGGTAGAAAGTTAAGTCTGAACAAATCTAAATGGAGCACATGTAGGTTAGAATGTTTGGCGGGAAATGGGTGCCGCCATATACATAGCCCTGCGCCTGAACCGGTCTTATATCCCTACTTTTTGTTTTTTCTATTTCACCCCGTTTTACAATTTCAGGCGCTTTCTAAATATGCTTGATTTAACTATCTTAAAGTTTCTACGTCCCTATAAGCTAATATTTCAAAAGCGATGTAGGACCCTCGCCCCCTGTGGGTCTTAGTGAGGTGGGTCTGGCAGGGAAATGATTGCCTTCTTTTTCAAGTAAATAATGTTGTTCTACGTAACCCCATTACAAGTAAAGTTTATGTAACCCTCCTATTCGTTTTAAATATAAATTTTTGACGAATTATATAACTTTTTTTTAAACACAAGGAAGAGCATTTCTAACGTACAAGGGGTTATCTACTGGGTACCAACCTATTATAACGCCATCAGGGGTCTAGTTTTCAATTCGTACTACTGCCACAGAAATAAAAGTCAACTCCTTAGACCGGATTCCAATCGGCGCCGCTACAGTTCCCAGGCTCCAAAGACATACGCCTTAAATCCCTGAGATACAGATTCCCAAAATAAATGTACGAGATTATTGAAATTCTTTCTTACTAAAG
>NW_027109165.1:2917-3685 GCF_000696795.3 Halyomorpha halys
AAATAAATTAGAGTAGATACAAATAGAAAAATATATATATTTTTAAATTAGTCGAGAGAGATAAATAGGTAGAAAGTTAAAACTGAACAAATCTAAAAGGAGCACGTGTAGGTTAGAATGTTTGGCGGGAAATGAGCGCCGCCATATACATGGCTCTGCGCCTGAATCGGTATTTTATCCCTACCTTTTTTTTTTCTATTTCACCCTGTTTTTCAATTTCAGTCGCTTTATAAATATGCTCGATTTAACTATCTTAAAGTTTCTACGTCCCGTTTTAAGCTAATATTTCAAAAGCGATATAGGACTCTGGCTCCCTGGGGGTTTTAGTGAGGCAGGTCTGGCGGGGAAGAATTGCCTTCTTTTTTAAGTAAATAATGTTGTTCTACGTATTCCTATTACAAGTAAAATTTATGTAACCCTCCTATTCGTTTTAAATATAAATTTTTGACGAATTCTATAACTTTTTTTCAAACACAAGGAAGAGCATTTCTAACATACAAGGGGTTACCTACTGGGTATCAACCTATTATAATGCCATAGGGGGTCTAGTTTTCAATTCGTACAACTGCCACAGAAATAAAAGACAACTCCGTAGGCCGTATTACAACCGGCGCCGCTACAATTCCTAGGCTGCAAATACATACGCCTTAAATCTCTGAGATACAGATTCCCGAAATAAATGTACGAGATTATTGAAATTCTTTCTTACTAAAGGATTATAATACTTTCCATAAACTTGTTTCCTTTTAGCTCTGATGAAGGTCTGCA
>NW_027109165.1:5900-6418 GCF_000696795.3 Halyomorpha halys
ATTTTAATTCACCCCTACTCCAAAATTAATTCGAATGCTACTGAATTTAACACATACATTCTCAATATAGTTCATGTGATTTGATAAGAAATGAATATTAAACTTCATTTTGGATATTACTGTTCAAATAATAATATAATCATAATAACTTGTTATAAATTTATCTGTCATTATGTAATTACTTGTAGTTTATGTGTAAATGCTTTTATCAAATTTATCTGAATTAACAAAAGTAGTTTTGTTTAACAGTAAGTAATTATTTATTTTTTATTATCATTGTTATTTTTTTTGTTACTATTTGTTAAATTTATAATTTAATTGTATATCAATATTTATAAATAAGTATATTATTTTTCTCATTTGTGTGAGTATTAACTTTATATTAGAATCAAAATTTCTCTTTTCTTTTTTGTAAATTACAATAACACTCAAGGAAATAGTAGAAAATAATCGAACAATTTCATAATTAAAAACATTAGACAAATGACTGATTAAATATGTATTAATCATTCAGTTAT
>NW_027109165.1:9348-10518 GCF_000696795.3 Halyomorpha halys
TTTAAAACCAGTGATCAAATTCCCTTTTATCCAATTTTTTTATTCATTTGTTTATCTTTTTATGTGACTAATTATTAAATACGTCTGTTCCAGATGAAACAAGGTTTTTCAAGCTTTATGTGTTTTTTTAAAAAAACAACAACATATTTTTTTATTAAATAAATCAACAATTTGTATCCTTTTTTGTCTCAACACTTTTTATTTTTCACCAGTCCAACGTTTCGGCCATTTTAGCCATCCTCAAGGACATCTTCACTTATAATTTCTTCCTCACATTAATTTAGAGTTTCTTTTGCAGGCTATTCTGCCCAGGTCATTTCATTTATTATAAGTTAAAAGCCTGAAAATTCACTACCATATAACATATTTATGTTATATGGTAGTGAATTTGTGTGGATAATCTTATATAAGAAGAATAAAAATTTATGATTTTAAATTAAAAAAAAAAAAATAGGCTTTTAACTTATAATAAATGAAATGACCTGGGCAGAATGGCCTGCAAAAGAAACTCTAAATTAATGTGAGGAAGAAATTATAATTGATGATGTACTTGAGGATGACTAGAATGGCCGAAACGTTGGACTGGTGAAAAATAAAAAGTGTTGAGACAAAAAAGGATACAAATTTTTAATTTTTTTAATAAATAATTACTTTGTCTTAAGAAATTGAAGTAATATAATTAAAACATATTTTTTGTTTAAACTCACCCTTAAGATACTTTTATAACGTCTGAGGAAGTTTTACAATATTGTATTATATATTACGTATTAATTAACGTTTACATTATGTTACAATATTATATTGTATTATATACGATACATGTACAAAACCGAAATTATTGGACTGATTACCTGTTTTAAAAAAAAAGGATACGTGTATCCGCATTCACCTTCATCCTTATTTAGTTCTGGCACAAATATTTAGGTTTGGAGTTGAATTACAGCAATGAAAAACGCACTGTAATGATCTGTTTCAATTGTAATAGTTATAAGCTTAAATTATACTATGAACATTGTATTTCTTATAAGCTGAAGAAATTCTTTGTTCTAAACATTTTATTATTTATAACATTTTTTATTGTGCAAACTATGACGTCACCTTAATATAGTTGTTTTATTGACTGATGCTCCAAATACAAAAAAAAAAAATATTTTACTCGAATTGTAGAAA
>NW_027109166.1:0-5703 GCF_000696795.3 Halyomorpha halys
TCACTGGTAATGAGCCAGTGGAGGCTGAGCAAGTGCGCTAAAGCCGCAAACACTCAACTTGAGTGGAGAATCTGACCATTGCCAGAACTCCAAACATATGAACTAACATTGACATTTTAAAAAATATTAATGTCCATAACTGATACAATATTTGGGTGAACTAAAATATCACCATACTTAGTAAAAGTTTCAAAAATTAGTTGAAAAGTTATATAATTTAAGATTATCATAATGTTTCATAGGAAGTTAATATTTTTTGACATTTCTGTGATTGGACTCGACTTAAAAATATTGAATTCTATTTAGAAATAGATTTAAAAACAAGGATAAATCACAGAATAAATAAATAAAACGTAATGTTTCAATTGTAAATAACAGATAATTGATTGCAAATTAAAATTTTAGTAATTGATGTCATATGATCACATATTTTTGATTTGTTGCAACGTAGCTGTAAAGATGGCATGTAAACCGAAATATCGAACATTTGATTTTTTTGTAAAAATCGGTGAAGTAATTTTGCCTTTAATTTAAGCAAATAAATCTTCTCCTAAAATAAATAAATAAATACTGTCAAAAGAATTACGAATGGAAGCCTAGCCTAATGAACAAACAAGAGCTTGTTAGTATAAAGGCCAGAGTGAGGCTCAAGCAATAGACTTGATGAATCTATCGATCCGTATTAATAACATTAGCTACTCATAGGCTACACAAATTGAAAAGAAATGCCTCCTCAATGTACACAGGGCTCCTTTATACTAGATAGGGGGCAGAGGGAAGGGGGGGGCGGTAAAGGGGAAAAAAGAATAAGGATGGGGTCGAAGAAAGGGACGGTGAATTATGAGCTATCTGTGTTCCTTCGGGACTGATCGAGCTGCTTAGGTGATTTGTCTTGTCTCGATCGGGGGTAGCCGTGCCGAAAACCGCTATTCTACGATTATTCATAAGCCATTGCTATGTCTCCACAGATTTTTTGCTTAATGTGGACGGATCGGCATTAAAAATTATTAAATTTGTTCGAAAGGACTATATCAATAAATTCATAGAAGTAATTTAAAGTTTAATTAGCTAAAAAAAATTACATAAGTAATTTTCTAATTTATATTGAAGGATTAGTATTAGACTAAGAACTAAGGCCAAAATATAGGAAACATTAAGTTGGCTAAATTTTCTTAACAACACACTAACTTATAGCTAAGATTTAAAATCGAAATAACATCCCATATATATTATTTAATAATACGATAAGAATTATGGGAGCCGGTAGCTCAATGGTAAGGCACTGTACTACTAACTTCAAATCCATGGTTTAAATCCGGCTCTGACTGATTATTTATTCTATTACTATAGCCGTGATCCCTGTGGGTTATGGAGCCCTTCTGAGTTCCACCCTAAATTCAGTACCCTTAATTGGGCAAAAAATCTGGCGGTCGAGCGTGATTCTGACCAAATCACCTTCTTGAACAACCGTTGGTCTACAGTACTTCTTTAAAAAATACTGCACCCTGACCAAAACTATCAGTCCCTATTATCTATTCTGTATATAATAGAGGTGTTTATATTCTGTATTATGCTTTTGTAAATAATTTAATACCACGTTGTAGGGAGGTAACACTAAAAGACTCAAAAGAAGCCATAGATAACATCGTAGGTTTATTAATCGAAAGCCAATTATATACGAAAATATAATAATAACAACTTAGCGAACCCCAAGGTTCGATCCCAATACCACCAATCGTTACCTACATACACTTGTCCAATGACTCCTCCTAACCCAAATCTATTAAAACAGTCTTAATGCAATCCTCCTATCTACGTTTCAGTCTACCCCTTGTACGTTTACTCGTCGGTTGAGTGTTAATTATCATATAAAGGATCCTTTTGTAACCTTATACGCCCACATGATTCGCTGCACTGATATAACCTGAATAATATTTACCGGATGCAGTTCCCTCAATTAGCCTTCTAAATTCTTCGGATAACTCATCATTTTTCAGACTGAATGTTTTGCATAATACTTTATTTTCAAAAACCTTAAGACGTTGTGCTCCCCTTAGTGTATGAGGCCAAGTTTCGCATACGAAATATAAAAATTATAATTAAATCATGGTTTCTATATAAATTTAAAAATAAAGAAAATTAATAAAGAACCCTTATTTCCATTAGTCATAAACAGCTAATGCAAACAAGCATATTACCAATAAAAGATAAAATGGCAACAGGATTGGAACAATAAATAACTAGAAATTTTAAAACAGGCTTAATGACTAGGGATAGGATTTTTATGTTTTCACATATTTTTACCTGACCATGATATCTTCGATTCCTTACTAACTAACGACGTTTCAAGACATTTCTTGCCAAAAGAAGCCATTTTTATTTCACATATTTTTAAATATTTGGCCTTTTTACATATTATTACACATTTTGTTCTAAATCACACATTTTCTGAAATATTTGTTATTTTTTACATATTTTTAGACATTTTGTCCTGAATCATGTATTTCCTTAAATTATTTGTTCAATTGTAAATACATTTTTCGCAGCAACTACGTAAAATTCAAGAGAACGCAAGAAACTTGGTGAAATTTATCATTTATCGTAAATAGTGCGTACAAATTCTATATTTTCATCTTTGAACACTAATTAAAAGCAGTGGCAATAATAAATTTTCACATAGAATTTCTCAGAATCAATTAAAAAGAGCAAGGGTCTTATTCCTGTAGCATTTTCCTAGAATTTGTTTGTTTACTCCTCAATCCATTTCTCTGTTTCCCTCCTTCCTATGGTCCTTTCTCATCTTGGTCTTGTTTCACTCCCCTAGTTTAATTACAATTACTAATTAATATCTTGTTATTGAACAGCTATGTTTTCTCTAAGTACATTTTTTGTACATATTTTAACATAATTTCTTTAAAATATTATTCATATAATATATAATAAATACATATTTATGTAACTATAAAATTGATAAAAAATGTTCCAATATTGAACTTTCAATTTAGATCCCTCGGTGAATAGAGGCACTCACCACATATAATATCGAAAGGGTGAAACCTTGTTTGTTATTTAAATTTTGACAATATTGGCCGAAAGTGACTCGTTTGCTGTGTGGTGTTAATTGTTGACACATTCGGAGTATTCCATGTATTAAATAAAACAAGGAGAATATTTTACAACAAAGCTATATCACTGAGAGACTTATTTTTATCATGATGCCAGACCCCCGGCAAGAACAACAATTCGAAATTGCAGGGCGCACACAGTCCGATGGTAAATAAACCTAGGGCTCAGTTTCGTGTCTCTTTTGTTTTTCGAATAATCATCATTTCACTCCGTGTTTATTCTCGCGGTAGTCGTATAACATCGAAAAGAAAAATATTAACGCCAGAGTTGAAACTGTTTGTTATTTAACTTATTTAAGGGCAACATCAGCATTAAACAGCAATTTAAAATTACTAAATTTATTCACGATTCATAATCTTAACTCTTAAAAGTAGTCAAGCTTTAAGATTTCACAAAAGAAATTAAAATGCAGTAAGTTAATCGTTTCATTTATTTTAAATAAATCTGATTCTTAAAAAATTTACGTTATATTAGGTTCCTTCCGCATTGAAATTCATTTTACAATTCTTCGAAACATGAATCAATTTTGTCAAATTTGAGAATATATGTTTTCCATACAGTAGTGCCATTTTAAGTAAAACTTTTCAAATCATTTCCAATTTTAGGCGAAGAGACAAGTTTCCTGAACCTTATAAGTGGTGGATCCTGTTTGCTTTAGCTCGAATTTATTGTTTTAAAAAGGGGTGAAAAAGTCATGTGTCAGTCCAATGTTATGCCCAGTTAAATCAGTTTTGTTGAAATATATATTGAGGGTTTGTTCAGTTTAAAATTAACTGCAACATTATACAAGTTAGTATTCTTAATGCATTAAATAAATGCAACTATCAAACACTTGAAAGAATAGAACAAGTAAGACAGTTCTCCAATGAACCATTACCCACCCCCAGAAATTAACTATTGTATAATTTTTTTTTTTTAATTTATCCTTAAATTATTTCCTAATGAAAGTTGACATGACGTTGAAAGGATTCCGTGTCAGACGTGGCCCTCCAACCCCCTGGTATGTATCGACCTGCTTACACACGAGAGAGATTAAACCTTTTATAACCGACTTCATCGGAGCAATGTTTATCTTCCTTTTGATATCTGAATTATTCAAGAGCTGTTTTATTGTTCTGTGGTCCCTCTCCCGTTGCGGGTGTGTCGTGCCGCCGCTCTCCGTGACCATAATACCCACACTCGTAAAAATAAATATATATATAGCGCCAATTCCTGGGAGCGTTGTGAAGCGTATCATGCACCCTGTTGCAATCTCAGAGCTAATTTCGTCTAATCAGCTTTGCACAGGAAATATGCAGTTTCGTTGGTAGCTGATTTAAATACTACAAATTATTGCACATTTAAGTACCGAACATGCGACAGGTGCAATCTTTCTATTATACATATGAATCATTCAAGGAGTTAAGTGATTTAAAAAAGTATATTCTGGAATCATGTCCGATTTTAAGGTAAACTATACATGCTAGGGCAGCACTCTAATCGATATCAGGTCCGTAAGAGAAGATAATAAAACAACATTTATTTTTGTTTTCAAATTGACATAGTATTTAGAAATTTGTCCATTAAAGTCATTAAAACAGCATAATCCTACTCCCCTTCAAAGGAAAAGTGAAGCCAAAAAGGCCTAAGAAAGAAAGGTTTACGTTGAAGTCGATAAGAATGTCTTCTACTGTTATCAGAACAGCAACTGAAAGCAATGTCTGACTCATACTCTTCCTCTACTCCTCTGCCACGCCCCTGAAAGACATATAAGACTCGCCTTTTTGGCTTCACATTTACTGCCAGCTTATACTCCTTCATCCAAACTTGGAAGCTAGAAAGGTGTGGTAGGTTATACCAACGGGACATATGTTCTAACGGATATTCACAAAATATGTGCAGTCAGAAGAAGAATTCCAATACTAAATTGTAGAAGACGAGATTTTTTTCCAAGTTTTCACCCTCGGCCACAACAAAGCATCAAAGAAATCAAAGAATCAAGCTAATTTAACTGTCTCCGGTTCTTTAAAAACTAGATGGATAAAATTAATTATATGTTTTATGATATGATGTTATTACTTCCTACCCACACTAATTGATCACCTTCTTGTTTATTTTTTTTTATTTCTATGAATGTCTTCGTTGATACAATGACAACCGTGCTTATTCAGAAGTGTATCATAGAAGAATTTTGTGGAAACAAACAATTTTTTTTTTTTTTAATGAACCTGTTCCTAAAATATTACCGTAGACAGGGGGTCCTCTCTTTAATGCATCCCTCCATAGACTGCTCCAAAGCTAGCAGGGTTGACAAAGATTAACCATGGTACAATCTAATGGAATACTTCATGTAGAAAATATAATTTATTTTTTGTCGGCTCAGTTGAATTTAAGCAAACACCACGACAATATGTTTAAAATAAAACGTTATAAGATCATTCTTAAACGATTCATAACAAACATGAATACATTTGTGGTGCAATGCAATTGTCACTGATATATTAGTTGAGCCATAGCGGATAAAAAGAAATCATAGACTATGAATTAATTCGTTTCCAGTATTATTATTCAACAAATCCAATATATAGACTATATATA
>NW_027109167.1:0-5048 GCF_000696795.3 Halyomorpha halys
AAATTATCTTTCGCTTAGTATAAAGGATTTAAGTGGTATATTGAATAGTGTATTATGATAATATCATTTCAAACTTGTATTGAACTGATACGTTTTTATACAGAAGTAGTTTAACTTTATTTTTTGACCGCACCCAGACCGTCAAAATAACTCAAACAGTAATTTAAAATTAATATTATTTATTATTATGCAACACTTCGCCCCACGTTGCGGGGCTTCATCAGGGCTATAGAACAAAAGAGATAACAACAACATTTAGAGCAACATACAATTGAAAAGGAATAGTATACAAACAAATTTAGAATTATACAAAATATTGAATTAAATCAAAATATTTTGTATAATTCTAAATTTGTTTGTATACCATTCCTTTTTAATTGTATGTTACTCTAAATGTTGGTGTTATCTCTTTTGTTCTATAGCCCTGATGAAGACCGAAACTCAGATCGAAACGTCGGAATAAAATAAATAAATATGGTTTTGTTTATTTGTGTTGTTCTTTGCTGACCGCCCCTCCCCCGACAAACTTCTCCAATAATTAAGAATTTCTCTTTCAGCTCTAGAAATAAATACAATAATGAAGACTTTTTAAGAAATTGAATTGTATATATGCCTAAAAAGAAGCCGTGGTAAATTATTAAAAAAAAAATCAATAATGCATAATCCAGAAAGTGGTCAGATTATTCGAAGTAAATAACAAAGGAATGAAGTATTTATAATGTAAGAAAAAAAAAAAAGAATCGCAAATATATGGATCTTGTTTATTTTGAAAAAAATATTTGTTTATTTTCCAATAGGTTAAAAAAAAAAAAATAGCCGGAACTGGCAGATTGTCGGAATCCATTTAAAATATCTGTTTTTCTCATAGGCCTAGGCGGTCGACGACATCGGTTTTGTTTTCTAGATTTTCAAATTTTATCATTTCACTTGATATATTATTTATTTATTGTGGGTACTTTTTTAAAAATCAAATTCAGTGCCCTGATGATGACCCGAAACGTCGGCATAAAATAAATAAATATGGTTTTGTTTATTTATATTGTTCTTTGCTGACCGCACCCCCCGACAAACTTCTCCAATCATTAATCTACGGTCAACTATATATACATATATAAAAAATATAAATATACAAATATTGTTATGACAGGAAGGTGTGATAGTGTTAAATTTACTATAATTAAAAGTTTAACATTGATGAAATATTGACAAGATAGGTAATTCGACTTTAGCGAAGGATAGCTTTTTAATAAATTAATATAATTCCCTAATGCTTTATTATCTTATAGGGTAATTTTAGTGAAACTGGTGACCTGGTCGCCAGAATTTTTTAAAAATAATTTATGTGAGTGTAAACTGGTTTTTAAGATTGCCATTGGGGATGGCCTAATTGGCAGAAACGTTGCACTTTTGAGAAAATAAAGAATGTTTTTAAGACTTTCATTTGGATACAATTGATTTTTATTTATACAATAAAAAAAACAGTCTCAAGAAAGTGAAATCATCATATATAAAAAAATGTATGACTTCTTTTATCAAAAATCAAGAAAAGTGCCTAATATGCTTCTAGAAATCGCAGCATTCTTAATAAAGTAAAAAAATGACAGTCCGTTCAATAGTTGACCAGCTCCATTCATTGGTCCACCAGTTCCATTCATTGGTCCACCAGTTCCATTCATTGGTCCACCAATTCCATTCATTGTTCCACCAGTTCATTCTTGATTCATAAATTAAAATGAATCAAAAATGAACTGAGAAGTACAATTGATTGAAAAAAATAGAGCAGTTTATCACTGATGTACTTGAATGAAAGACTTTGAAGAATTAATTCATGATTTTTAATTAGAAATTACTTCTCATGCCTCATTGATCAATTCAAGTAACTCTTGTAAATGTTTAATTTTTCTTTTAATTATTTGTTACTTTTTATTTTTTTTAAATTTATTTAATGATATTTACAACTGTAGTATCTAGGGCAGAGAAATTACCCATTGGTAGTACTCCAATAATATTTCTATATTAGAAGGTCTCGAGGTCATCTTCTCTTCAGGCACCTCGGAGGATTGTCAGGAATGGAACAGTATGTAACTAGTGGGTTTGAGTGGTTATGGAGTGTATAATGGAAGGATTGATATCTGGTTCGGGATAGATCGGTTATATAAGGAACGTTAAGGTCTTTATAGATGATTTCATTTGTGAAAAAGTAATGAGCATTGAGGATTCTACGATGTATTTTAAGGATTGGATACGAGAGAAATTTGAATGTTTAGTGGATCCCCAAAGCTCAACTCCGTATCTCCAGATAGGCCTTATTACAGTCATGTAGATCAGTCTTTTGTAATGTGTTAGAAGTTTAGACCGTTTGTATAGTAAGTGCTGTAATAGTCGAAATCGACGTGCAGTTTCCTGTCTTTTCAATCTTGTGTGAGGATTCCAGGTTAGTCATTTGTCCAGATGTAGTCCAAGGTAGCGGATCTGTTCAATAGGAGTAACAACAACATTATAAAACTATACTGTAGGGTAGTCGGCCGGCTTACGACGAAGAGTAAATCACCTTTGGGTTAAAATACCTGTTGGGATTGATTTTTATTAGAGAGTTTAAGATGAAATCAATGGGTTATTATTAACTACAAGCACACTAATGTCATCGAATTACGTGGTGAGAATAATATTAGGATTGGTTGGGATATAAACTATACTGTGTAGAGAATGGGACCGACGATACTACCTTGAGGAACACCAGTGGTCTGAGAGAAGAGGCTAGGTACAGTTGTGGTTTACTTTGAATAATCTATCAGTGAGAAAGGAACGGATGATAAGAAAATATGTAGGAGGTAGGAATTTGCGGAGTTTCTAAAACAGTCCCGGGTGCCAGACTCGATCAAAAGCCTGCTCTATGTCGAAAAAGACTCCCGCGTAGTATATTCAGCGCTCCAAAAAAAGGTTGTTCGGAATTCGAATCTGGGATCAAACTTGGATGTTCAATGTGGGATTGATTAAGTTAAGTAATGTAGATTAGTCTTTTGTAATGGATTGGAAATTTAGATCGTTTGTCAAATAAGTTCTGTAATAATCGGAATCAAAGTGCAGTATTTTTTAAATATAAAATATATTAATTGTTAGTTTTCTAATTTAATATTTTTTAATTAATTGTTTGAGATCGGTTAATTTAATTTAATTAAACAACTTCAAAAGATCCTTTTTACTCTCAAGGAAGTTAGTTGAATTCTCTAACGTTTCGGCCCTTAGGTAATTATGAAAAAGACAATCTCACTATTGATTGGTCACAATTAATTAAAAAAACCTTTTGTACTTACAGGCCATGTGGGGCTTTGTGTTTTAGTAAATAGAATATTTGTTGACCATGCCTTTTGCCCCACAGTATCCTATTAATAATACTCCACTTATTCCTTTCGAACAGATCCGTTTCTTAGGACTACATCTGGACAAATGACTGACATGGAATCCTCATACAAGACAAGAAACTGCTGGTCGATTCCGACTATTACAGAATTTACTAGACAAACGGTCCAAACTGCCAATCGCTTACAAAAGACTGATCTACATGACTATTATAACGTCTATCTGGAGATACGGAGTTGAGCTTTGGGGCTCCACTAAAGCATCAAATTCCTCCTGAGTCCAATCCTTACAATAAAAAATCCTTAATGCTCCTTACTCTGTCACGAATCAAGTCATCCATCAGGACCTCAATGTCTTATATGTAGCCAATTTGGCCAGAAACAGATATCAATCCTTCAATGTTTCTAACCTCGCTTCTTCTTTATTATCTAATAATTCTCCTAGGCGTCTGAAAAGAAGTTGTCTCAAGATCTTCTACTCTAGAAGTGTTATTGGAGTTCTATCACTGGGTAGATTTTCCACATGTTTATATTATGTCACTAAGTCATCTACAGCAAATTTACTTATATTTTTATACAGTTGTAAATAACAATAAATAAATATTTGTTGATGCATAGAAGTTGAAGAGTCCCATTTCCAATCTAATCCTGTCCGAGACCCTTGTTGGTTATATCTTCGGGCCTACCCGGACTAGCGTGAAGTAACTATAGAAAAATATCTCCATTTGTTGTGAATGTCCCATCTTGGAAGATGGTAACGGTTTTGTTAATAGGACGCCATTCGCTTTCTAAGAACCTTCTCGACTCTTGTCAGTTACTAAGAATGGAACAAGGCACTATTAGTTTTATTTTTGTTTATCTCGAAAACATTTAACATTGTTGGCCAAGAGGTCCCCTCAGTATATGTTCAATTCATTCATTAATTAATCATTCATCAGCCTTTGATGATCTATAATGGATTAAATTTTTTTTAGTCTTATTTCTTCTAGTGTTTTTTCTCGACAAACATCCTCCTATCTAAGATGCTATCTCTATATTGGATGTTGACTGAATCGAAATGAGTTCAATAGGCAGCCTATATCTGAATACCTATTACGTAATGCCTTAGTCATGTTCATCTTGGGGCCTCCTCCTGGGTACTCGGAACTTGTACCTCTTTGGAGAGTGGGGTACTCGGCCATAACATAGCTAACCTATACCTGCTTTATTACTTTCTTCACCTCGTAGGTCCTTCTGCTAAATTTAAACGTTTGCCACTTGCCACAAAGCCAAGACTTGTACAAATGTTTGGTAAACAAAGGAAGCAACAAACCCCGCCATCCACACGCTTGTTTTGTTCTTTTGAATTTTTTCTCCTATTACACTCGATTTACTCTATTTTCATTACAAAAATGAAGAAAATAAAAATAGGAAAAATGGATGGAAACGTAATAGTAGTATAAAACCAATATTTCCAACCTTCGTTTTGGAATTTTAATAAGAAACTTATTAATGCAATCACCTAGACATATAGTGTCTTTATGAATATGTATTTGTGCTATGTTAAATCAATAATGAACTGTTAAAGTTAATTACCTGTTGAACAGATTCGATACTTAGGACTCCATCTTGACAAGAGACTTACTTGGAATCCACACACAAGACTGAAACGATAAGTAACTGCTCGTAGATTCCGATTGCTACAACACT
>NW_027109167.1:7507-10170 GCF_000696795.3 Halyomorpha halys
ATTTTAACAGTTGATTATGGGGGGGAGTATAGTATCGTACAAAAGACACCCCTAACTATATACAATGTTATTATTAAAAGAAGAAAAAAAAAAGTTAAGAATAATACTTCTTAATAAAAGAGGAAAGTAAAATTCATAACAACAATAATGATATTGGTACACTTAAATAAAACAATCAATTGCCCTCTAATAGTAAAAATAAACAAGTTAATTTGAAAAAGGGACGAGAGAAGAAACTAGAAAATAATACTAATAATGAATTAATAAAATGAGTAATAATAAAAAGTAAAATAGAGGCAGTGTGACTATAAATTAATTTTATTTTTATGAAAAGTTATAACAGAATGTCCTGCAGCAGTCTGGGCTTCAGTCTTCAGGTTGAGGTTGGGTCTCCCAGGTTATAGGTCACTGCTCCTTTAACTGTCGGCAACTGGGAGTGGAACTTCATGAACCATTTTGTGATGTAATCTTATATTGACTCCATCTGAAATTCGCGATGCAATTGGCTATTTCTTATGAACCAAGGGGCATCAACTGCGATTCTTAGGACTTTATTTTCAAAAGATTGTAGTTTTTTCCTTTTCCTGAAGGATGCCGCTCCCCAGACTTCACAGCCGTACATCAGCAGTGGCCTGAGAATTGTTTTAAATATAAGAACTGTTGTTTCTGATTTTAGTTTGGAATTTCTGTTTAGGATAGGATATAGCATTGCTAACCTAATTAACATGTTTTGAATCAATGTATTTGATTACACTGAATAGATAGAATTTTGAAATATACAATCTTAAACAAGAGTTAATTGGTCACGTGGGAATGGCTGGAAATGAACTGGCGGCCAAACAAACACTTGCCCTTCAAGGTCGGGACGTGGCCATTCTGACACCCCAAGAAATAAGTTTTCCAATGAAAAATGAACTGTAAGCTAGTTGGCAAGCCATGTGGGATGAAAGCCCGCCAAGCAAATTAAAAACCATCAAAAAAACCACTAAACCATGGACCACATCATACCGTTCCAATCGCAGGGAGGAGGTAGCTATTGCCAGATTGAGAATAGGTCATAGGAGTTTAACTCATAGATATCTGATCAATAAGCAGCCACCGCCAAAATGTCAATACTGCAACAGTGTACTTACAGTCAGTCACATATTTGAAGAAAGTCATTTCCATTCCATGAACTTACCTAGATTGGGAGTGGGACCGAGTGTATCGGATGCTCTGAATGATGAAAAAAAAAACTTAGAAATGGTTTTAATTTTCTTAAAAAGGAATCATATTTTGAATAAGATTTAAACCCAAAAGTTTGTCATATGTATTAAAAAATTCAAAAATAAAGAATTATTTAAATTTATTTAGTAATTATCTAAAGAGTTATTATCAAAATAACTTTTGAATATATCTTCGACTATTGTAACATTTACTAGACAAACGATCTAAATTGTCAATCCATTACAAAAGACTGATCTACATTATTATTATAAGGCCTATCTAGAGATACGAAGTTGAGCTTTGGGCTCCACTAAACCATCAAATTCCTCCAGAATCCAATCCTTACAGTCCAAAATCCTTCGTAAAATCCTTAATGCTCCTTACTTTGTCACAAATCAAGTCATCCATCAGGACCTCAATATTCCATATGTTGCCGATTTGGCCAGAACCAGATACCGTTCCTTCCATAATAAACTTCTCAACCACCCAAATCCACTTGTTTCTAACCTGGCTTCTCCTTCATTACCTAATAATCCTCCTAGGCGTCTAAAAAGAAGATGGCCTCGAGATCTTCTCCTCTAGAAATATTATTGGAGTTCTATCAGTGGGTAGATTCTCCACATGTTTTTATCATGTCACTATGTCACCTACAGCAAATTTACTTGTTGTATACAGTTGTAAATATCAATAAATAAATTATTAAAAAAAAAAAAAAAAAGAATTTATCTTCGAATTGCTTTTTTACATCCTTATAATCTAGAAGCTGTGGTATCCCCAGATATTTGTAAGGTTCATATTCGTCAAGGCTCCTAACTACAGCATTATTAAAGATCCAGGTCCAACGTCATATGAATGTCCTCACTGAAGGACCTTAATGTTTCGAGAAAGTCTTGCAGATCATACTCTTTTCCTGGCATACAACTTGATGTCATATTATGCAATAAATAATGCACTGAAAAACAGTAATTGGTGAATTTATTTTGGGAAATCTATATCTCAGGAATAATTAAACCTACAGATGTCTATCAGCACTCAAATTAAAGCAATTCGAATTTGCTATAAAGTAGTTGGTTTTATGATATTTCCTCAAATAAATTCTCAAAATATCGTTAAAAAAATTCTAGTTGTTCGAAAAACATTTTTGATTTAAGTAAAACTATATCTCACTATATTTAACCTTTTTCAGAGATTTGGTTGTTTTGACTGAGGGAACTTCCAAACGTCGAAAACTCAAATTTAAAATTTTTCAGGAACGGAAAATATTTCATGTATATTAATGAAAAGTCATAAATAAATAAATATTTCTGAAATATTCTAGTTCAAACAATTTTGTGGTGTTACCGTAGTAGTGGAGAGCTTTTTTAGAGCTACACCAATATTTATACATGGACTCACCGGCGAGAGGTTTTTAGTGATTATAATTATTATTTTAAAAATCGAATAGGTCTTATTGATTA
>NW_027109167.1:11774-12694 GCF_000696795.3 Halyomorpha halys
AAATTCTCCACATTAGAATAAAATTCTCGATGTCTAATCAATAAATTTGCTTGGCGTTACTAAAACTAAGATCTTAATTGTAATCTTTAATAAGTCTAGACGTTGATAGTGCATTACGGAAGTTGTAGTATGTCGTTTGGCGAGTCAGTAGTTCTCATCAATGGATACGCTATCGCGAAATGTGAACCAGTTTCGAACATTAATTTTTTATCTAAAGATTTGTTTATTAAGCATATTTTCTTCCTTATCATCTGACATTGAATTCATTAATGGTAATATAGTGGTAACAATACTATCCAACAGTGATAGTAAATAACCGAAAAGAGATTAGAAATGTTTATTAGAAGGAGAGCTCACATGAAACGATCTGTTGGGCAATGGGTTACGCAACCCCAAAACGTGTCAACAAACACGTACGAATTTCATCTAAATTGAGCACTATTTTGATATTACTATTAGTCAGTGAACAATAACTAAAACCATATATAGGTTCACAGAACTTCGTTAACTTTAATTTGTAAATTATTATATATTACATAATTACTACATATATGTGTGGTATATACTACATATATATACAACTCCAAAGACACGGGTTCGAATTCGGCTATGGTAGATAATTATTTTCTGTTTCGCTATAGCCTTGAATCATCCCTGTGGGATCGAGAGTCCTCTGGAGTCCGACCAGCCTCTTGAAGCTATGACCGTGCTTTCAGTTTCCTGGATCCAGTTCCCTACATTCTTCTCAACGCTGTTATCCCTTAAAACCCCAATACCTTCCTGGCAACATTGCCACCGATACCATTATCCTTTTCTCCCACTTAGATCCTATAAAAGCATCCTACAACCAAGAGACCAACATCTTGGCCTCATTATAAAAAAAAAAACTACGAGAGATCTTCAAACTATATTCAAAAGAC
>NW_027109167.1:12744-14312 GCF_000696795.3 Halyomorpha halys
AAAAAACTACGAGAGATCTTCAAACTATATTCAAAAGACCAGATATGTTTTTATTTTCTAAATTCTGAAGCTAAGATTATACGATGCCATGATAAAGCCAGTTCTGAGATACGGCTGCGAGACCTGGAATCTAACAGGTACCCTAGAAAGCAGAATCGAGAAATTTGAAGGGAAATTCCTCCGATCTGGAATCGGATTCTTAATATGTGGACGAGAAGAACCAACAGTGAACTGCTTACAGATACTGATCAGTCAATGTCCCATGATATGAAGGCCAGGAGGTTAGGATAGGTGGGACATGTGGCTTGAAGTAATCCATCAGGGGCCCTACACAACAATAATGCCAATATAATAATAATAATCTTTATTTATTCTGGGATTAATCCCTTTAGAATAATTTACAGGCGTCAGAATAAGGCTTTAAATTACAAAATAGAGATGAAATTACAAGATGTCATAAAATAAAAAAATACAATGAATTTAAAAATAAACAATTAAACAACCATAATTAGCAGAATATATAAAATAATGATAAAACAAATAAAATGAAACCACTTGTCATATCATAAAACATAAGATGACTTCTGATAGTAAATAAAAGGAAATAAAAATTCAAATACAATTAAACTAAAAAGTAATAAATGAACAGATATAATTTCTGCTTGTGTACATATTTACAATTATAAACGAAAATCTAAGACATAAAATACAGAAAATACATTAAGCTTTTCTGAAACTTTCAATTTCTATTCTTCCAGAATTGGATGGACAGAAGGTAGTCGAAGATACGGGGTTTGAAGATTGAAAGGATGTCTGAACTACGAATAAAGGAGGGAATAGAATGCCATAAGGAAAAGGAACGGATGAGGAAAGATCTACCAAAGGCTGCGGTTCGATGGGCTGTTACAAATAAGTCTGAAGGCCGTGAGCGGGTATTGCGGGAATGCACTGAGAAATTAAATTGAAGGATATCTGAGATGTACGATGGACGGCGGGATTGGAAAACTAGGTAGAGAAAGGAAGCAAGGAAATATTTACGACGGAAGGAGGGGTAAACCCACTTCAATTCTTCATAAAATCGGGTGACAGAGGCGTCCCTGGGGACCCCAAAGATGAATCGTACAAAGCAATTAATTAACCGTTTTAAATTTGCTTCGAGATCCCCAGAGACATCCCCGTAAACCACACAGAAATAGTCAAAGTAGGGGAGTATTAAGGAAGTTACCAGGAGTCTGCGGGTTTCAAAAGGAAGTAGGTGACGAAGATAATTTAAACGCTTCAGGGTGGAAAAGTGAAAAATAAGTAAAAATATAGTAGGCAAGAGACCACGTGGGAGGCCAAAAACCAGATGGATAGGCAGAATCTACAAAGATGCGAAAGAGCTGCATGCAGCAAACTGGAAAGGAGTAGTCCAAGACAGGCAGGCGTGGAGAAGGCTGTTTCGGGCAACCAGGGATCTGCAAGGTCTGTAGGGCCAACAAAAAAGAGGTTTATAGCATTGACATTGCCGGATCCGTAAGATATGCGGATATTTTGGTATTCCCTAAATCCGAAGGTACGGCTCTGGA
>NW_027109167.1:16289-17271 GCF_000696795.3 Halyomorpha halys
TTATTGAATAACCAAACCTCCACATATATGTAATCAAATAAATAGGCAGTTATTGATTAACATTATAAACAGTAGTGAAGCCAATATACCAATGTAATTTCATTCTACTATCTGAAAATTTGTAAACGCTCGCCAGATAAATATCTCATTATATGAACCATGTAATTATTCTTAGGGGACATATGTCCCAGAATAAAGTCATTTTTTCATTTCATTTCATTATATGTTGGGGCTTCTGGAGGAGGCGAGGATTCGACACCGAATTGTGAAGCCACACTAGCAGTAGTATATGTTCAATTAGTATATGTACATATGTTATGCAAGTATATATGTTCAATTATGGATTGAAGAGTACGCTGTGTGTTATAGTAACCCAAAGTATTTGGCCAGCATGGCCAAATAAAGTATTTCGGTGCATATTTGACTGGGTTTGAATTTACTCTATCTAAACTATAAGGGGTCCTCTTGGGATGAGACAGAATTGAAACCACTAAACATAAGCCGGAGACAGGCACAAGGTATAAATAGAGGTTTGGTAACGACCAGATGGGGCTTGCCAATTGTTACATACTGACCTAGTGTAACAATGCATCGCTTTCATTCCCTACATTTTAATCTTCTATTTTTTTCTTCTAAAAATAACAGACATGAATAATTGAGTAGTTTTCTATTTCTAATATAACTTCTTAAAACCTACTTCTTAGAAGCTCTTCACACCATCTACTACCTGTCACTTGTCAAATGGAAGACTTCATTGAAAATTTTCATAGCAATAGCGAAGATTATTTTTAAAACCCGGAGATTTTGAAACAACTGTGTAAAAATTTTAAATATTTAAAAACATTTCAATATTAATGATAACACATTATCATTATTAATGAAATGAATGGAATATGGTCCGGGTGCGATAAAAAAAAACTCAAATAGTAGATAATTATACTATTTTATTGAGCCAACGTTTCGCCCCACGTTGCAGGGCTTC
>NW_027109167.1:17650-28669 GCF_000696795.3 Halyomorpha halys
GAAAAAAAAAATACAAATCAAATGATGAGACAGAATGCATACCTGTTTTGACGGCAGTCAAAAACAAAGTGACCGTTGGCATTGGGAGGAGTGGGGACGGCAGTTATGCCACAATAACAAAAATAATTTGTAAAGTAAACATAGTAAAAAAGTATTTATTATATCATTATTATTATTATATGTATATTTTTAATTTTCATAAGAAAAACACTTGGAACATTGATAAAAAAAAAAATTGTATTTTGTCTATTATTTTGTAAAGATGAAAACAAAAAACAAACAAAGAAAAATATTTAAAAAATGAATTTTAAGTTAGTTGATATAATTTATATTTAACAAAACAGATATACTAATTCTTGTCCAGATCGAATATCGTTAGTCTGTTAGGGAACGGGTTAGAACAGAAAACGACTCAGAAGACGAAAATAGATAGCAAACGAGTTCATAAATCCTATGATAAATCAAGAAAATGGACCCAGTGAAATACAATAAAAAGTGTTTAGTTATTTATATTTTATTAATTATATTTATGGTGAACGGCGTGTCTCATTAGTAAGGCACTTTGTTACTAACTCCAAGAACCAGTATTTATAATATTTAAGTATTTATTAAGTTACTGTGGCAGTCAGTTATTCCAGTAAGTTCGAGAGCCCTCTATGAAATGGGTACCCATAATTAAGGTATAACCTAAGGGTCAAGCGTGATTTTAATCAAATCACGTCCTTGCACAACTGTTGGTCTAGTAACTATATTTTCTTTGTGTAGTGTTTTTGTTTGGGACGTTTTTAAACTGTAGTAAAGTAATGAATAAAAATGATAATAAAGTTTATTTAATAATTTATTTATTGTTATTTACACCTGTATACAAATATATACAACAAGTAAATTTGCTGTAGGTGACATAGTGACATAATACAAACATGTGATCTCAAGGCCAACTTCTTTTCAGGCGCCTCGGAGGATTATTAGTTAATGAAGGAGAAGCCAGGCTAGAAACAAGTGGATTTGGATGGTTGAGAAGTTTATCATGGAAGGAATGGTATCTGGTTCTGGCCAAATCGGCAACATATAGGACATTGAGGTCATGATGGATGACTTGATTTGTGACAAAGTAAGGAGCATTAAGGATTTTGGACTGTAAGGATAGGATTCTGGAGGAATTTGATGGTTTAGTGGAGTCCCAAAGTTCAACTCCGTATGTCCAGATTGGCCTTATTACAGTCATGTAGATCAGTCTTTTGTAATGGATTGGCAGTTTGGCCCTTTTGCCTAGTAAATGTTGTAATAGTTGGAATCAACGAACAGTTTCTTGTCTTTTTAGTCTTGTATGAGGATTCCATGTCAGTTGTTTGTCCAGATGTAGTCCTAAGTAACGGATCTATTCGACAGGAATAAGAGGGGTATTATTAAAGGTTACTGTAGTGCAAGAAGTCATGGGTTTACGACGAAGGGTAAATGTGATTTGGTGGGATTTATAATAATAAAGTAATGAAAAAAAAAAAAAAGTATTAGAAGAAAGAAGGAACAAGTGAGGTGGAAGAAATATACTGAGACGAAGCTGTTAGATATGTTATTATCTTGTAAATATTACAAAGTTACAAAATAATTTGCCCAGAAAATCCCATAGAGATCTTCTACATTTAACATATAACATGGGCTTAATTAGGCTGCTCACAATCCTATACTTATAAAATTTATCATGTTAAAAAGTTTTACATTTAGCACGTGATTAATACCTCTAATGTTCTCGATAGTTCTCACGATGTAGTTATATAATAATGATAATGATATTGAAGCTTTTTGTTGTACTATTATTTTCTTCTTTTTTTAAAATTATTATATTAATTTTTTTTTATTAGTTAAGGAGACATTTTAAGTGACATATTCAAAAATATACTTTTATCTTATGAACCATCCAAGACATGGATTCGATACTTTTTGTTGTTGCACCATCTACTTTGAAAGTTTGGCAGACCAAATGGCAAGTAAGGTTCTTTATATTGCCAAGTGCTTCAGCCAGAGACCTTGTCGTCTAAAAGCACTTTCTCAAACTTTATTCTTTCTTTATATAAAATAAACGTTGACGTAACGTATACTTGAAAAAAAAAGTTGGAAGATCATAGCGACTGAACGTATCGAGGGTTGAAGTTCTTTACTCCTAAAGTTACATTGATTCAAATCCGTTCTCTTTTCCTATTAATTCCTGGAGGGGACTTTTTTAAAAATATTTATTTATTGCTTTTTACAACTGTACAATATAATAAATTTAGTATATTTGATCTCAGTTTAAATGAAATGATACAGGCGAGTAGAGAAACTACTCATTAGTAGCACTCTAATGACGTTTTCCATTAGCAGATCTTGAGGCCATCTTCTTTTCAGGCGCCTCGGAGGATTGTCAGGAATGGAAGAGGAAACAAAGTTAGAAACTAGTGGGTTTGGGTGGTTAAGGAGTTTGTTATGGAAGGAATGGTATCTGGTTCGGGCTAGATCGGTTACATATGGAACATATGTATTACAATAATATTACAAATATTATTACAATATTTACACAATCGACCTGAGGATCCCTGAGCCCACACTATCTCCCACGTGTGAGGGGTAGAGCAGAGCTCAAAAGATCCCAGCGCATCCCTCTCACCACATCACTGGTAGTGAGTCAGTGGAGGCTGAGCAAGTGCGCTAAAGCCGCAAACACTCAACTTGAGTGGACAATCTGGCCATTGCCAGAACTCCAATTGTCCATTTTTATTTTACACTAAGTCTCTTAGCCACTGCCGTTTCACTCTTTGAGGTGGATTGTAGGAATGGGTGGAACTAGATAAGGATTGAACTAAAGGATTAGGATGGTCAGAAAGGTTTATATGGAATTTTGAGAATTTGATTGGTATGAGGTCAAGAACTAAAGGGATATGAAGATCATGGTGTAGTGATCTGTTGCAACCGTAATAGGGTGCATTAACTGTGGTTCTAAAGATTTTGGATTGAAAGGATTGGATACGTTTGATGTTAGACGGTTTAGTTGTTCCCCAAAGTTCAAGTCCGTAGATCCAGATAGGTCTGAGTATAGTCTTATAAATTAGAAGTTTGTCTTCTTTTTGAGAGATGAAAGGTCCCGATATATAATGAATCCAAGATATCGTTTTAAGACATTAGTCATAATATTTTAACCATGAAAGAACGAAAACTTTTTTTCCCACTCCGTTGCTTTTCCTCCATTGCTCGTTCAGTGTATTTCAGTGAGATCCTCTGACTACTTTCTCGCCCGAATCTATGTTAAGAGGAAGATTTGATATATTTATATATATATATTAGTGGAATAACAAACAAAATAAAAAAACAGACAAACGGGCAATAATTCAGTCTGGGCTTCTTGGCGATGCTGCTGCTTTCTATATTGAGAACGATTAAGCAATATTACTAGGATTTCAAAATGTTACTGATTGACAGAAATTCTAATCGATCTCGATACAATTCGATTACTTAAGACTTCTTAGATCGATTCACTGTAATTTTGTAAATCGATCTAAGAAGTCTTAATAAAGATTACTTTTGCGAGAGAATCGTTCGTATTCTGTTTTCGGCCGAGTATGAAAGAACACAGTGCCCTAGACAGTATGTCTGGTCCCAACTGGACGGCTGCCATATTGGAAATCAGCCGAGACTCTCTTAGAGGAAATGAGCTAAATTTAATATTTTAAAATGTAAATTTATCATTTGGCTCGCCTGATTCTTTGTGCTGGTTGCGTCAGTCTGCTTGGCGTTGACAGCTCTCTCTCTTTTATCTTCGTGACACGGAAATAAATATAGCACGGTTTGTATCGGATGACCTTCATTAGAAATCAGTGAAGAAGGAAACAATGAATTTTATATATAAAATAATATATACTATCAGATCTACTGCTGTGACTATTATTAATGGTCTGATCTCACATTGCCGTCTAATAGTCAATTTGTTTAGCGGGTCACTGGAGAGGATCTAGGAGGGTGAATTCGGGAGAGTGAATTTGTAAATCGGGTGAATTAAAAATTGTGAAATGGTGAAATTGAAGGAACAGAAAAGGGAAAGAAAAAAAAGGAATGAATTGAAATATTTGTATTTGGCGTATAGACCGAAATTGATTGTAAAAGGAAACTGTACAGAAAACAAAACTGTTTTCTTTCTATTTTATTATACCATGTAATTATATGTAATTTATATGTCCGATTGCGGATTGATTAGTATGCTTTGTATGTAGCAACCTGATGTATTTAGGCAGCATAGATGAATAAAGTATTTCTCTCTCTGGAAATCTGGTAGTTTGAATTTTTAAAAAAAAATTTTATAATCTTCTATGGAGAAGTAGGTTTTTTCCCGTTATCTTTCTATATTATTCTTATGTTTCTTGTCTTTTTACTTCCATTTAATCATTATGATTGTTATCTTTTTGTTCTTTGCCTTGATGAAGGCTCGAAATTCTTTCTTCTCCGCTTAGATCATCCACGGTCAACTATCATTTCAATAATAAATAATTATTTGTCACAACCAGAACCTTGGAGTTAGTAGCACGGTGCCTTATCACTGAGCGAAAAAAAAATAAGTAGGATGAATTAAATTTATTATATGACTTTATACCCTTTTAAATCTCAAATCTGAATTAATTAAATTAATAATAATAATAATAATAATAAAGGCTTAACGAACCCGAAGGTTCATGCCGATACCACCAAACGCTCTCTGCATACATCCTTCCAGTGATGCCCCTCCAAACCCAATTCCACTAAATCTGTTTTAACACAATCCTCCCATCTACGTTTCGGTCTACCCCTCGGATGTTTAACATTTTAGAGATCCGCTCGTTACTAAGTCCTACAACCTTATACGCCGCAATGCTGTAGTTTGAATTATATTTACCTGGTGTAAGCTCCTTAATTCAGCGTTGTGTAATCTTCTAAATTCTCCCGTTAATTCATCCTTTTTCGGTCCGAATATTTTGCGTAATACATTATTTTCGAAAACCTTAAGGCGCTGTTCATCCCTTAGTGTAAGAGGCCACGCCTCACATCCATAGTTGGAAGGATAATAGTTTTGTAAATTCTAATTTTTAAGTTTTTCGATAGAAGGCACGAGCTAAGCAGTTTCGAAGTTGAAAAATAACAAGCATTTCCCGCCTTCAACCTAGCTTTTATTTCCTCATCAATTTTGTTTTTTCTAGTTACCATAGAACCTAAATACTTAAACCTATCTACTTGTTCAAACGTATTTCCTCCTATATCTATATCACCGAAATTGCTCGCGTTTCTACAGCTGACCATGTATTTTGTTTATCCGTATTTATTTCAAGACCTAGTTCCTTGCTGGAGTTTATTAGCGCGGTTTTATTTATTTCTATAGTTTCTTTGTCATCATCCAATAATACAAAATCATCTGCATACCCAAGTCCAGTATTTTACCCCCCAAAGTTAAACCCTTTTCGATATTCGTCACACTTTTAATGACGTATTCTAGTGCTAGATTAAATAAGATAGGTGATAAAGAATCACCTTGTTTTAAACCCTGTGTAATGTAATGATAATAATGTAAAATTAAGCTTAATAATAATGTAAAATTAAGCTTAATTAAACTATTAAAGAAAATAGTTTTCTTTTACTAATTTGGTAGTTTTGTTGATTGCTACCCGGACTATTATACTCCTAGTTTATATAAGAGAATTTTTTTTTAATACAGCACAGATATTTATAATCTTAAAATTCTTTCTTGAGACTGGCAATTTTTTAATAAATAATTCAAAACACTATCCATATTATAGTCTCAAAAATTTTATTTCTTTTACACGTCCAACGTTTCGGCCATCTTCAGGGACAATCTACTACAAAAAGTTTCCATTATATGTATAATCCTACAACCAATTTAAATATTTAACATTATTACTTATAATTTACCTTACCTCAATTCACTATGAAACATAATTTAACCATTCCAAAAACTTCATACAGGCTATTCTGCCCAGGTCAAAACATTTACATCTATGAAAAACATTAAAACCATTAGGTAAAATTATTTTTTGTTAATCAGTATATCCCACATATGTTTAATTACCTAATAAGTCAAATATCCATTAAAAACCACAGTCGAAATTATTTCTCTTTAATCACTATTAATACACTTTTATTACAACCTTGCTTGTAACTTTCCTTTACTCAGTTCAACCATTTAAAAAATTATTTATCATAACTACATTTTTGTCACTTTTTCTCTTTATTACATTAGCAAAATTCCTATCAAGGTCAACTATAATTATCCGTATATAAATTATCCTACATTATTTATAAATTAATCTTACTTAATATCTCTGCATAATGTTGATTTAAATACTAACAGATAGTTAGTTTATAGGGTATATTTTGTATTAAGAACATTTGATTTTTTATTTGAATTTTTTTTTTTAAATATTATATTAACAACACGTTTCATAAATAAGGCTGGCCTGAGTGTGTGGAAGGTTATAAATCGTTTTTTTTATATGGTAGTGATAGTGTGGATAATATTTCAAATATTTATGCATTTTTTTTTTTAAAAAAAGGTAACTAAACTTAAGCTTAGGTAAGCTTATTAATAAAAAATATGACTCTCTAATAATTGACTTTTTAAATAGGTTTTTAACTTATAATTAATGAATGACCTGGGCAGAATAGCCAGCAAAACAATTTTTAATTTTTGATATGAGGTGAGAATTTATATTTAAGGTATGTTATATTATTACTGATAATTTTGTTGTTATATATGTAACAAATTAATAGATAATATAAGCTGTTAAATATTTAGATTGTCCTTGAGGATGGCCGAAATTTTAGACTATACGAGGAATTAATTTGATTTATTTAATAAACACGTTTCATTTTAGATGCATATAGTATGCGGTTTCGCATGGAATAATTGATACAGAGCTACTTATATACATAGATGAGGAGGGTAGGTTAGAACTAGATAAGGTGGATATCGATAGATAAGAGTATCTATGGAGGAAGATTTCCTGTAAATCGGAATAGATTGCCTCAGGTCTATGATAGCTTCTATGTTTTATATTTTAGAGAGCGCAAGCGAGCTGTACCTGGTTTTATTGGAAAATTATAACAGTTGAAGCCATAAAAGGGTGAAAACTGACAGTCCTGCCCTAAAAAGGGTTATTGTAAAATATTGAAATCGTGAAATTCAGTCATATTCTCTGCTACAGCCTATTCCCTTATCAAAGTTTCGTTTTTATTTGTTTAAACACTTTGTTAATGTTACTGTGCAATAATCTGATCGATACCTACGGAACTGAACCTTTTTTTTTCTGATTCTCTTGCTAGTCATTTCTGAAATACGGAGGGGAAGGGTTATCTACAGGGTACCACCTTAGTGGGGTTCAAGTTTTTATTGCGTAGACCTCCACAGAAATAATAGTCGACCGAACCGACGCCAAAGACTGAAGCCCAGGCTGCTGTAGGACATTCTGTTATAAATTTTATATTTATTAATTCATTTATTAATTTACACTACCTCTATTTTATTCATTATTATTACTCATTTTATTTTATTTTCTTCTTTGGTCCTTTTTTTAAATTAACTTGTTTCTTTTTACTATTATAGGGTAATTGTTTGTTTTATTTCAGTGTACCAATATCATTATTCTTTGTTATTAATTTTACTTTCCTCTTTTATTAAGAAGCATTAATCTTATCTATATATTTATTTTTTTTCCTTTTAATAATAACATTGTATATAGTTAGGGGTGTCTTATGTACGAGACTACACCCTCCTCCCCCCCTCCCTATAATCAACTGTTAAAAAATATATACAGTTATTAAAAAAAGTCTACATACACCACAATATAAATTCATTTATGAAATAGTATACATTATTATATATTAATTAAAGTTATATTTTTTTTTTCTATTAAATAAAGGTCTGAAGAAGATTAAATCATGTTTATAACATCATTTCAGAATTGACATATAAAACGTTTTATAATAAACGTCTGCCTTCGTTTGCTACAACTAATAAGTCTACATACACCCCTTGATTTAATCCTTTGAATTTAAACAAACATTTAATATTTTTACATTCATATAGGTTTTCTGTGGTTTTATTCCCTAAACGAATCAGTTAGAATCAAAGTCACGCGAAAACAACTGCTTAAAATAGAATTTTCTCGAGAGATTAGTCAGTTAATTGTAGATCGTAAAACCGCAGGGAAATCATTAAGCGAAATTGCGAAAATTGCATATAAAAGTGTTTCGGTGGTTCAGACTGTTATTGGAAATTATAATACAACAAGTTGCATTGCAAGTAGCCCTAGATCAGAGCGGCCAAAAAGCTTCAGCGATATCATGAGCGTGCTATTTTAAGAAGTGTTCATGAAAAACCTAAAATAAGTGCTCCTTCATTATAGGGGTATTCATGATGTTGTGTTAAATGTTATATGTTTTACCATGTTAAATGTTATAACTATGGGATTGTGAGCAGTCCTATTTGAAGTCATGTTAAACGTTAAATGCATAAGAGCCCCTAGCGGATTTTCTCAGCAACTTGTTGTATAAGCTTTTATGTTTATAACCTTCCTTCCAGACCCTTATGTTATTGTTTACTTCAGTTTTGATTTAAGTAATTAATTAAAACATGCCTAGAGTGAGTGAAAAGTGAAATTTGTGTGAAAGTTTAGCTTATGAGTGTCTTATTGATCTTCAAACTTGTGAAGAAGAGAATGAAGATGAGCTAATTGACAACTGTATTGAAAGTCACAACAACTAATATGGCGGCGATCTCAACTGGTCTATTGTGTGACGTCATTCTCGATTTAACTGACCAAGTAACAGTCTCTCAGCCATGTTAAATGTTATTTCCTTTTACCACGGCAAAAGAAGGCAATTTGTTTCGATTTAACACGAGTTTTTCCATTTAACACGCTTTAACATAGATCATGAATACCCCTATTATGTACTAATTTATTGTGAGATTACAACATGGGAGTAACACCTCAAACGGTACGTAATTCACTAAAAAAAAAAATCTCAAAATCGCTAAGGACTCGAAGGAGCCTAGCGGTTGGCATTTGCGAAAAATTACCTTGATAAGCTTATCAGTTTTTGGACAAAGTAATTTTCATGGATGAGTCTAAATTTAATATTTTCGGTGCTCATGGCAACGTTAAAGTGCAAAGGAGAAAAAACCAAGCCATGAAATTGAAAAAAGAATGTCGGATAGTTAAGCACGGAGGAGGAGAGATCATGGCTTCAGCTGGAGTAGGCAACTTGAAGATCATCGAGGGAATGATGGATCAATATGTATACGTAGATTTCATAAAACAAAATCTGCGACCCAGTGCTACCAAGTTAGTTCTAGGATCAAATTTAATTTTTCAACAGATTAACGATCCTAAACATCGTGCCAGAAGGGTCGAAAAATGGTAGTTAAGAACACCACCACAATCGCTTGACCTTAACCCCATAGAGCACCTCAGGCAGGATATTAAACTGAGGCTGAGGCATTAAAAAATAAGAAATAAACAGCAACTGTGAGAGGTCCTTAAGGAGGAGTGGTTGAAAACGGATCCTACTTTTACAAAAAAAAAAGTTAGCACAATGAATAATCCTTTGAGAGAGCTAATACAAAATGAAAGAGATCCTAAGACCATTAGACAATTATTTGCGTTGATAATTATTTTGTAATAAAATGCATATATGGCTCGTATGCGGGTTTTTTTTTGTGAAAACGTATTACTAATTTTTCTCTATTAGTTTCTGTTGTGTTTGTATAATTTTTAATCAACTTTAAAATGTACCAAATTAATCAAAAGAATTGTATTCAATTCCAGATACCAAAAAAAATTGTTTCATCTGTTTTTCTCTTTTGCTTTTAACCCACTTTTGTGATTAATAATAAGTGTATGCAGACTTTTTTTACTAACTGTATATAATATAACGGTTATATCAACCATGTAAAGCCCACCAGGCCGATCTGGTATAGAGGGAAAACAATAACCGACGTCACTGCATTTCCCAGGTTGCAAAGACTTGCACCTCAACTCCCTGAGCTACAGACTGAAACGAAACATAGACCAAATGAGCAAAAAAACATCACAATTCTTTTATTATTTCCTCCATATACTTTATCTTGAACATGAGGGGGGGGGGGAGGGTTCCCCCAAAGAGAAGAAGGGAACATGGTCATTGTTTTGCGAGCTTCAATGGGCGCCTTTTCCTCAAATGGCTACTTAACATTAACTGAATAGAAATTCCAATGACTCTCTGTACACACGTGGTATTTACATCTGATCGGAATAAACAGTTCAATATCAAATGCAACCTCTGTCTCGTCGAGATTATTTAGATCTGGATGGCAGGAAGTGATAGTCTGGTGTATAATAGGAGACGATACATATCTGACATCTCTGCCATCAGGATCTCAATGGACCAAATCCTGTTACTTCCTTGGTGGCTTCAGGAAGAGGAAGTTTTAAAAACAAGGCAAATTTTGTTTCTAGATCTCTATTGATTCATACACAAACGTTTGTTCAGTATTTTTTGAATTGGGTTCTCTCTAGCCCAAGTAGAAGCGGAAGGAATTTCTTAAACATTCTTGGAGTGATACATAATTAAGATAAAGCATATCTGTTGTTATAGTGAATAATCCTTAGAATAAATTATTTATTAATTTTCATTTAAAACGTACCCTTTTTCATCATTGGATGAAGCTTTAAAAAGAGTCGTGCAAAATTTCATTTGTGAAATATCTTCTCTGACTAAGAAGTTAAAAAGCCAAAGTTCAGTTCATTACTGAAACTATAAGTTATAATTTTTATTGTAATTTGCTTGACATTAATTCCAATAAATCCCACCAAATCACATTTACCCTTCTTCTTAAACCAATGACCTCTTGTCTAACAGTACCCTTTAATAATACCCCACTTATTACTATCGAACACATCCGTAACTTAGGACTACACCTCGACAAACGTCTGACATGGAATCCTCATACAAGACTGAAAAGACAGGAAA
>NW_027109167.1:30967-33123 GCF_000696795.3 Halyomorpha halys
TTCCTATAAAGGGGTCATTTACTTCACAACCTACTGCGTTCTATCCTCTTTTCAGATATCTAATATTAAAAGATATTTTTAATGATGGTGAGAAGATATATATGAGGAGAAGAAGGTTGGGGGTGCCGTCAGAATATATCACAAATAAGTAATTAATTAATTTATTTTGAGAAATCTATATCTCTGGATCTATGTGATGTACAGATGTCTATTAGCACTCAAATTAAAGCTAGTTTAATTGACTATAAAGAAGTTTACCTTTACCTTCGTAGGAATAGTAGTTTTCATGATATTTGCTAAAACAAATTGATTTATAGTAGTTCGGACAATAAGTTTGATTTATGAAAAAGTTCAGAAACCATTGAACGTACAGATGTCTTCCCGCGCTCAAATTAAAGCTAGTTATATTTACTACAAAATAGTTAATAATGTTTATCATTGTAGGAGTAGTAGTTTTTATGATATTTGATAAAGTAAACTCACAAAATGTTAATTTCTAGTTGTTCGTATAAAATTTTGGATTTTTGAAAAATATATCTCTAGACCCATAAGACGTACATATGTCTGCCAACACTCAAAATAAAGGAAATTTAACTTACTATACAGTAGTTTATGACACTTTGACTAGCTTAAACTTGCTTTAATTTGAGTCCTAATAGACGTCTGTACGTCAAATGGTTTTTGAGATATAAATTTTTCAATATAAATTCACTAACTACCGATCTTTCAGTACGTCCCATACAACATATTTCTGAAATGTTGCTTTTTAAAAAGCTATATCTCGAAAAATATTCAACGTAAATAACTCTATTAGGACTCATATTTTAGCAAATTTACTATTCTTTACTTTTACTACACTATTAGTAATAATTACACTAATTACTATAACTACAATAAAGTAGTTTATGACACTTATCTTCGTAGGGGTAGTAGTTTTTATGATTTTCACATATGAATTTAAATTTGGCAAATGAAAATTTGTCCGAACAACTATAAATTAATTTATTATAGCAAATTTCTTGTAAACTACTACTCCTATAAAAATAAACGTCAAACTACTCATGAACTGTGGCATAAACTTGGCAAACTCATTATACAAAATAAACACACAAAATGTTAATTTCTAGTTGTTCGTCAAAACAGTCGCCATTTTTTATTCCCCCTACCTATACGTGGCAGACTCATCAATTGTGACTAGTAATTATACATAGTTTTCAATTAAGTAATCAAAAATTGGGGTTAGATAACTGCTTTTTTTCTTCTACTGGGCTCTTGTACTTTGTTTGTAATTGTTCTTAGTATAATATTTTCAGACTTGTATTATATCATAACTTTCTAATGCATGGCAAAGATATCAATTCATGTTTTATATTTGGAAAATTAGTACAGGAAACTATTTCCTCAATATTATTTTCAAATATGGAAATATTAGCTGTGAAACTAGCCACGAATAATTTCGACTCTAATCGTAAGTAATGAAACGAAAAGGAAAAATAGTTTATAATTCTGTGACTAGATTCCTTTAGAACAATTATAAGGTTTTTTAATTTGACAATAAGATATATTGGCCAAAAACAGAGTAGCCACACTTAATTATAACTTACATTAACATTGTATATAAATAATTTTAGATACAGAGATAAAACAAATTAAAAAACTAACTGACTATATACATAAAAAACAAAACTAAAAGGTATTGGTATGCATCAGTATTGGTATTATATCGGATTAGATTGGTGAAGTAAACAGTAGTTAAATAGAAGGGTTTTAAACGAGGGAAGGGTTGTTACATGACGTATGCTAAAGGGAATGGAGTTCCAGTGATATACAGCTCAGGTAAAAATTATTTAAACAAAAGCTGTTCGGTAAAGTGGAGAGTAGGTGTCAGATAAACGGAACATGGTAGTACAGGTGATATTAGAATTGTAGGTTTTCAAGGATATAGGAGGGGCGTTGAGTACTAATTAATTGGAACTGAAAGGAAGCAAGAGAATACTGCAAGGATGGAAAGTATGGTGGTAAATGAAAGTACCGCGCACTTCTCCAGATTTCAAATTTATTTGAAAATCCTCAATGCTCCTTATTTTGTTACTAATAAAACCATCCATAAAGACCTAAATGTTCCTTATGTAACCGATCTAGCCCGAACCCGATAT
>NW_027109167.1:33229-36923 GCF_000696795.3 Halyomorpha halys
TATCACTACATTCTAAAACAGTTCATTCTATATTTTATCATCATTTCTCCTATTATTCGATCAAACTTAATCATATAGAAAAAAAATTAAACAGTTTCTCTTTGTATAGAACCATATATTTTTTTTGTTGCATATTTTTTTAATAACGTTGAGACAGACTGGCGTCAGCTCCTTACAATGGGTTGGTACAGTTCTTCAAATTCTTCTTGGCGCCACCTGATCACTGGCACCGGTGTACGCCACTATCTCATACCTACTTCCATTGTTTTTCGAAACGACGGTTCACAATGGTAACTAACAACAATGTGATCAATCGAAATGGAAATTTATTACTTAGCCAGGGCTCCTCGATGTATGGCGCCAGATTTTTGACGTCGCTATCTCATGTAAATACTTGCTCATAAGTAATGGTACAAGAGCCGGAGAGAAAAAAAAGGCAGTTATTTCACCCCAATGTTTGATTACTTTAATGAAACTATGTATAATTACTATTCAAAATTGATGAGTCTGCCAAGTATAAGTAGGGGAATAAAAAATGGCGGCTGTTTCAAAACCTTTAAAATAATTTATTTTTTATTCGGAGTTCTTTATTTTAAAAAATAACAACTACACTATAAACCCAAAGAGAACATCATTTAAAGTAAAGTAAATTGGCTTAAATATTGGCCCTAATAGAGATATTTATTTTCGATAGTTCCCGAGATATGGCTTTTAAAAAGCAACATTTTGTAATAAATGTATTTTATTTAATGTAATTTTCAACTGTACAAATAATAAAGACAATAAGTAAATATGTGGTATGTTTCATTTACACTTGAAAACCTTGGGAAGGAACCACCCATTGGTGGTACTTCAAGCATCAATTTAAATTAGAAGGTCCCGTGGCCATCTTCTTTTCAGATGTCTCGGAGGATTATCAGGGATTGTTAAGGATGAAAGATTAAGAACTAATGGGTTAGGATGGCTAAGGAGTATGAAATGAAATGAAAACGCATATCTCGATTCGCGATCTTAAAATCGATAGCATTTTCGTTTTCCACTTGTCTGAAAATGTGTTATTTGTCTTATTAGTGTTAAAATTAATTAGTCTCTAGTCAATCGAATACTTTTTGCCCAACTTTGCCCAAAATAGGGCCTGTGGCCACCGATGTCTAAGACTCGTAGCATCTGAAAAAAAAAAACCGACATCTTTAAAAGAGATTAATGTTTTAAAACTTCAACCTGTTAAATTTCCAATAATATATAAATTAATAAAAATAGTTACGTTCATTCATATTGTTGCATTTTTTTAAAAACCATTTTACTTAATACTTCCTTAAATCGAACTTTTCAATAATTCGAACACCCCCACCAACAATTAGTTCATATTATGATGATGATTTTTTTTGTGGAGGGGGGAGGGTTGCGAATAAAGGGCGTCATATTTAAATTTGCTTCCCCCCCCCTGCAAAAAATCCTAAATTCGAAAGATAGCTAGAATATAGTTGAGCTCCTCCGAACCAGTAAATTGAATGTGACCTTTGTGAACGACCAGCGAGCTCTAGTTTGAGATGTTCTCTTCGCTAGAGGCTGTTGACCTTCACTATGACGTCATCGGTGACCCTTGACAGTTTATTTGGGTCATAACTGGACGGTGGTACATCGATCGCATCTCTTCCGTAGCTCCTTCACAATCGATACTAGAAGATCGATAAATATTACTACAATATAAGATCAATTTATGAACGACTCATTATGATAGATCTCTCAAGGTTTCAATAATTGATAAATTGGCGTTTTTCTATGGGGTACGTCTTTATCCTTCTTTTTTCGACTGTTTTCTAGGAATTGTTTTTCCTTAGGATTTGACCTATGAATAACAAACTAAAGATTATTTTTATTATCAATTAATAGGAATATTATGTTAGAAATATTTTATTTAACATAACACATATGAAAATCATAATAAACTTTATTTTTGAAATGTCAATTTTTTTTATAAAATACAAACAAATCTTGCTTAGTAGAAATTAATTTCTGCTCAACTAGAAGGTGTTACGGTTGCCATGGTGAAGTAAAAACACTGGCTAGATCTGCGTAGGCAAGAGGTGTTACGGTAGTCATGGTGAAAACAAAACACGAGCTATATGTTTTAGACGAGTGGGTTTTGTTTTTTGGTGAAGGCGACAGTTTTGATTTTGAACACGTATGTTCAGACGAGTGGGTTTTGGTTTTGTGAAGGTGATAGTTTGATTTTGGAACATATTACGATGTTATGTTATCCTGAAAAATTTTAAAATTCGTTTTTATCTTTTGTTGGATTCGATATTTAGGACTCCATTTTGGAAATAGACTTACTTGGAATCCACACACAAGACTGAAACGACAAGAAACTGCTCGTAGATTCCTATTGCTACAACACCTACTTGACAAACGCTCTAAGCTTCCCATTCACTACAAAAAAGTATTATACAATACGATAATGAGACCAATTTAGATTGGTAGATTCCTCCCGCATCCAATCCTTACAATCCAAAATCCTACGTAAAATCCTTGATGCTCCTTTTTACGTTATAAATAAAATCATTCACAAAGACCTTAACATCCCATTCGTTGCAGATTTGACCCAAAACAGATATGCGTCTTTTCATTCCAAACTCCTTACCCATCCTAACCCATTAATTCTTAATCTCTCATCCTTAACAATCCCTAATAATCCTCCGAGGCGTCAGAAAAGAAGATGGCCACGGGACCTTCTAATTTAAATTAATGCTTGAAGTGCCATCAATGGGTGGTTCCTTCCCAAGGTTTTAAGATGTAAATGAAACATTCCTCATATTTACTTATTGTATTTGTTATTATGTACAGATGTAAATTACATTAAATAAATATCCTCTGTAGGTTCTGGCACGTTATGTTCACTTCTCTTATCCTCAGAGGACAGAGTGTGTCGAAGAATAAAGACACCTTTTGCATTACATTTCCTTTTCCCTTTCACGATCCTTAGACTACTTTTTCTTTTGTATTTTATGTCTTTCTTTATTGTCATTATTCGCGTTGTATTGCCATTACTCTCCTACCTCAACCCGTAAGAATTGTTAATGCCCCATCATAAATGCTGACTCAGACTATCTTTTGTATGTGAGAGCCTTTATAGCGTCTTATATTGCCCCGCCTTTCTAATTGTATTCGCAATCCTAGCTATTTCTCCGTGTCCTTTTAACTTAAATGCTAAATGCTGCGATTGTTTTAATTTAAAAAAAAAAAAAGTTATATTTTATGAATTTTCTTTAGGAAATACTGGAGAGGTGTGAAGGTTAGGGTGAATTTACTACTAGCATCGTGTAGCCGACATTTGTTGAAGTGGCAGTGCTGTTGTACTATCAGTAACATGTACACACATGACAGTAAACTGTCTCAACTTACAACTTATAAACTTTTATATTGGATTGTAAAATAAGTTCGTAGCGTTTTTTACTGGTGATTTTAATAAAAACCTCAGATTCTTCTAAATATTTATAATCAATTATATATGACCCATTTTTATCTATTAAAGGTTGCCATCTTTCAGGTAATTTTTTGATTCCGTCCTCTCAGAGCTTCTCAGATTTTTACGCAATGAACTCCTCTAAGTTCGTTTTGCAGTCCTCGAGCGAATTAAGTGTTTCCCGTTAAGAGAGTTTTGAAGAGTCCGAAATATGTGAAAATCTGTTGG
>NW_027109167.1:41066-44731 GCF_000696795.3 Halyomorpha halys
AATTTTTTTTATAAAATACAAACAAATTTGTTGAGGTAAACGCTTCGAAGAACTTTCGAAGCAACTCTTAGTAGAAATTAATTTCTGCTCAATTAGAAGGTGTTATGGTTGTCATGGTGAAGTAAAAATTGGCGATATCTGCGTAGACAAGAGGTGTTAGGTTGTCATGGTGAAAACAAAACACGAGCGATATGTTTTAGACGAGTGTGTTTTGTTTTGGTGAAGGTGACAGTTTGATTTTGGTACACGTTACGATTGTTCAATGTGAAGTGGTAATAGTTTATAGGCCTATAAATGTCATCTTATATGTTTTGTTTTTCAAAATTATGGTGTTCTACTTCAATGGACGGTCATTAACACAAGAAGTGGGATATAGTGCAGTGACATTTCTTCAGCATGTCCTGGATAAGAAAATAATAATGTAAATGTAGTTATTAAGGTTAAGCATTTAAGTTAAGGTTAAGTCAACCTATAAGTTTTAATTGTTTTATTAATTGATTAAAATTTTTTCCTTTTTCATTCTCTGTATATATATTTCTTCTTCTTATTAAACTTTTGTTCATATATTTCTGTTGTTCTTTCTCTGCTTTCAACTTGTTAATTTACTTATGTTTTTTTTTTTTGTTGTTGTTCACGGAATACTAGGATAATTCAACAGGTGGGTAGATAACACCCCTAGGTTTTCTGTTATCTACATGTAAAGGTATTCGCCAGTGGTCATAATTCAACAATTGTTTATATAGTGGTATATTTTAGTTATATTGTTGGCATAATGCCTTGGGGTTTTCGTTATTTCCAAGAAAAAATAAGGTGGCGCCTAAGGAGTAATTTAATTCTTTATTGTTTTATCTTTTTATTCATTTTGCGATCATATTAATTATTTTTTATTATTTTCACTAATTAACTTAACTTTCACCCCCTTCTCCGCTGAGCGTGGGCAACTATAAACGATAAACATATAACTAAAGATAAGTCAAAATTTGCAGTTATAAACTATTGAAAGTTATGGGATCACAATAACTTAAAATAGGCACTTACTATATATGTATATATACAGATATATAATATATGCAGCAGACCTAGCATTGCTTTGCTATTGCTAGATTTGGGAATGTATATAGATTAATTGAACACAAGCTATGTATATATTGATTCAATTAGTCAAAATGGAACTTTCATTATTATCTTTATTTACTCATTTGATTAATGATTGAATTCATTGCTTATTATATCTATTTAGTTTATTACGGGAAAAAACACTGTACAATAAAACTATTTGGTGATAATATATAATAATAATAATGAGGTGTAGATAGTTGACCGTAGATTACTGATTGGAGAAGATGGTTGGGGAGTGAAGACAGCAAAAATGACATAGATAAACAAAAACATATTTATTTATGCCGACGTTTCGACCTGAGTTTCAGGTCTTCATCAGAGTGTCAAGCGGAAAGGTAACTCAGTTTTAGCCCACTCTCCGCTTGACGAAACGTCGACATAAATAAATGTTTTTTGTTCTTTGCTTGAACGTACCCCCGACCATCTTCTCCAATATTATAATAACGTATGTTAATAATTAAAAGATAAAAAGGTCAGGGATGCAGTACTTTCTAAGAAAGTACTAACTAGAAGAACGGTCGTGGAAGAAAGTGATTTGGTCAGAATCATGCTCGATCGTCAGATTTTTACCCCAATAGTACAAGAGCCCAAGAGGAGAAAAACGCAGTTATCTCACCCCAATTTTTGTTTACTTTAATGAAAACTATGTATAATTACTAGTAGAAATTGATGAGTCTGCCAAGTATAGGTAGGGGGAATAAAAAATGGCGGCTGTTTTGACGAACAACTAGAAATTAACATTTTGTGAGTTTATTTTGTCAAATATCAGAAAAACTACTACTCCTACAAAGATAAACATAATTAATTATTTTGTAGTAAATTTAACTAGCTTTCATTTGAGCGTAGGCAGACATCTGTACATCCAATGGTTTCTGAAATGATGTTTTTCATAAATCAAACTTATTGTCCGAACAACTATAAATCAATTTATTTTAGAAAATATCATGAAAACTACAGAGTTACAGAGTTCCTGAGATATAGATTTCTGAGAATAAATTAACTTACTACTAATCTTTCAGTAGATATTTAAGAAATTTTTCTTTTTAAAAAGTGATAACTGCCTTTTTTTCCCCGGCTCTTGTACTATTAAGAGTGAAGTACTTTGGAAAGGAGTACTGTTACTATACCAACAGTTGTGCAAGGAGGTGATTTAGTCAGAATCAGGCTCGACCGCCAGATGTTTACCCAATTACTTAAGATTTTTACCCCTCCTAGAGTCCACAACTCCTACACCCACAGGGTTGACTCACGGCTACAAGGTAACAGAAAATAATTGTTTGCCAAACTGGATTCGAACTCGAGTACTTGGAATTAGTAGCATCATGCCTTACCGCAGACCCACCGCCCTCCTCCATAAATCCATATGATAAATATAATTTATACTGCTTTTTGATTTTGTTCTAATTCCCTTGAAAAATGGATTAAGTCCAATTTATATAATTTCTTTTAAAACTTATTATTCGGAAAAGCCCAGCAATATTTTTCAAATCTATTTCTGAATAGTTTAAGAACTGTCGATAATTATTGTTTCTAATTAAGAACAACTTGAATATATACCTATTTATGTTTTCCTGAAAAATTTTAAAATTTGTTTTTATCTTCTATTGGATTCGATACTTAGGACTCCCTCTTGAAAATAGACTTACTTGGAATCCACACACAAGACTGAAACGACGAGAAACTGCTCGTAGATTCCGATTGCTACAACACTTATTTGACAAACGCTCTAAACTTCCCATTCACTACAAAAAAGTATTATACACTACGATAATCAGAACAATTTGGACATATGGAATTGAGCTCTGGGGCTTTACCAAACCATCAAATTCCTCCCGCATCGAATCCTTACAATCCAAAATCCTACATACTTTTTACGTCACAAATAAAATCATCCACAAAGACCTTAACATACTATTCGTTGCTGATTTGACCCAAAACAGATATGCGTCTTTTCATTCCAAACTCCTTACCCATCCTAACCCATTAATTCTTAATCTCTCATCCTTAACAATCCCTGATAATCCTCCGAGGCGTCAGAAAAGAAGATGGCCACGGGAGCTTCTAATTTGAATTAATGCTTGAAGTGCCATCAATGGGTGGTTCCTTCCCAAGGTTTTAAGATGTAAATGAAACATTCCTCATATTTACTTATTGTATTTGTTATTATGTACAGATGTAAATTACATTAAATAAATATCCTCTGTAGGTTCTGGCACGTTATGTTCACTTCTCTTATCCTCAGAGGACAGAGTGTGTCGAAGAATAAAGACACCTTTTGCATTACATTTCCTTTTCCCTTTCACGATCCTTAGACTACTTTTTCTTTTGTATTTTATGTCTTTCTTTATTGTCATTATTCGCGTTGTATTGCCATTACTCTCCTACCTCAACCCGTAAGAATTGTTAATGCCCCATCATAAATGCTGACTCAGACTATCTTTTGTATGTGAGAGCCTTTATAGTTTCTTATATTGCCCCGCCTTTCTAATTGTATTCGCAATCCTAGCTATTTCTCCGTGTCCTTTTAACTTAAATGCTAAATGCTG
>NW_027109167.1:44781-46888 GCF_000696795.3 Halyomorpha halys
CCCCACGTGTGAGGGGTAGAGCAGAGCTCAAGAGATCCCAGCGCATTTCTCTCGCCGCATCACTGGTAATGGATCATTAACATCGCGTTTCTGGAGGGAATCGCCAATTGATATGCGGTCCAATAAATTGTAAGGAACCCATATATCACTTCCAGAAATATATCCCGCATCCCCAAATAATTTGAGGCACTTGCATGAGATATGTTAAGCGGTTCTGCGATATCCCGTGTCGTAGAGTGAGGGTTGTCTGTGACCAATGCTTGAATTTGCTCATCATCAACAGTTTAAGGACGACCCGAGTGTTTAGCGTCTTCCAAGCCAAAGTTTCCGGTTTTGAACCGAGCAAACACTTAAGGATGGTGTAGTCTCCTAAGGCATCATCGCAATACACATTGCAATTTTTTTTAGCTGTCTATGCAGCGGATTTTCCTTTTCGGAAATAAAAATTCATTAAATGACTAAAATGATTTTTTTTTCTCTTCCATTATGAACAAGCAAAATACCACTTAATGATAAGGAATCTCAGTTGTAACTGTTGCATAAAAGCGTCTTAACTGATCCTTTTTTAAGAAAATGTAAACATTATTGATCAAGTAAACATGATATTATAAACAAAGAGAGGATTAAATTGAAATATTGAAAAACGCTACGAACTTATTTTACAACCCAATATTAACAAATAATAATAACAAGAAGGGAGGAAAAGAATGGAAGGAGGGTTACCCAATAGGTATTTTTTTTTTTTTATTCAAAATACTTTTTTATTTATTGATAGATATTACAATCTGCCACTCAGTTGTGGACAATAGGTAATAGTGATGAGTGATCTCATACATACTAAAATAAAATAAATAAACGAATAAAAAAAAAACAACTCTCTTAAAATATATACAAACAGAAGAATAAACAAAATGAACATAATCAAACTATGTATATGAAAGAAAAAAAAAATAATATAATCTATAGTCATAATTTTAATAATCCTTTTACTGGAAGAGTCTTATGGAATTAAAAAGGATTTAGTGAATGACATAAATTCTTCCTTATTAAAATACAATAATTTATTTCATATCATCAGCAACGTTTCGGAAGGATTATTAAATTTAGAATAACAATATGGTTATGAATGAAGACCATATGAATAATATTAATATAAAATTCTTGCAAAATCTACGAATTGTGCTGCAGCATGACTATGTAACAACAGCCTGAAGATGGGGGAAATCTCCCGAAACGTTGCTGATGATATGAAATAAACTATTGTATTTTAATAAGGAAGAATTTATGCAATTCAATAAATCCTTTTTAATTCTATAGTCACATTTACACTCTAATATACAATATTTACACAATCGACCTGAGCCCACTCTGTCCCCACGTGTGAGGGGTGTGCTCAAGAGATCCCAGCGCATCCCTTTCGCCGCATCAGTGGTAGTGAGCCAGTGGAGGCTCAGCAAGTGCACTAAAACAATAGGTAACTATCCTATTCTTAGTAGGTTCAAGTTTTTATCCGTGGGACCGCCACGAAATAAAACTCAGCCCACCTAAGCCGAATTTTGATAATATTTTCAGGTGTAAAAATATAAATCTTAATATTTCCATCATTAAAGTCATTTTTCCTATAAATAAAATGTTAATCTGATTCATAGTAGTTAATTTGATTATTGTTCTCACCTTATTTTGGTTACACCTTCCAAGAAGGCCCCTGACTTCATACGTCAATGAAACTTACACAAACGTTGTTCCAATATGTACACTTTTATGGAAAAATAGTTATAATCAGAAAGCTCATTTTTTCTGCAATATCAAAAATGTGCAATAACCATTTTTTCCAGTATTAAATTAGAAGTGATCCAAGAAAATTTAAAAAAAAAATATTTCAAGAAACAAACCTACTTTAGAAAAACTGAAGTTTGTACTCTAGCTTTCGTTGGTATTGACTTGGCCGAAATATTTTGTTTGATAGTCTAAAACAAAATAACAATAAACAATAAAAACTAATGAATGGAATATGGTCCGTGTGCGGTAAAAAAAAACTCAAATAGTAGAATTATACTATTTTATTGATCCAACGTTTCGCCCCACGTTGCAGGGCTTCGTCAGGGCT
>NW_027109167.1:46938-48180 GCF_000696795.3 Halyomorpha halys
TCTCTCGCCGCATCACTGGTAATGGATCATTAACATCGCGTTTCTGGAGGGAATCGCCAATTGATATGCGGTCCAATAAATTGTAAGGAACCCATATATCACTTCCAGAAATATATCCCGCATCCCCAAAATGATTTGAGGCACTTGCATGAGATATGTTAAGCGGTTCTGCGATAACCCATGTCGTAGAGTGAGGGTTGTCTGTGACCAATGTTTGAATTTGGTCATCAACAGTTGAAGGACGATCCGAGCACTTTACGTCTTCCAAGTCAAAGTTTCCGGTTCTGAACCGAACAAACCACTTACGGACGGTTCTTTCTCATAAGGCATCATCGCCATACATACTGAAAATTTTGCTAACCGTCTGTGCAGCGGATTTTCATTTTCGGAAATAAAAATTCGTTAAATGACTAAAATGAATTTTTTCTCTCCCTTTTTGAGTAAGCAAAATACCACTTAGGAATAGAGAATCTCAGTTGAAACTGATGCATAAAAGCATCTTAACTGATCCTTTTTTTTGAATATGTAATCATTATTGACCAAGTAAACATGATATTATAAACAAAGAGAGGATTAAATTGAAATATTGAAAAACTCTACGAACTTATTTTACAACCCAATATTAACAAATAATAATAACAAGAACGGAGGAAAAGAATGGAAGGAGGGTTACCCAATAGGTAATTTTTTTTTTAATTTAAAATACTTTTTTTTTTTAATCTGAATAATAAACAAATCTATTAAGATTTATTTATTGATAGATATTACAATCTGCCACTCAGTTGTGGGCAATAGGTAATAGTGATGAATGATCTCATACATACTAAAATAAAATAAATAAACGAATAAAAAAAAACAACTCTCTTAAAATATATACAAACAGAAGAATAAACAAAATGAACATAATCACACTATGTGTATGAAAGAAAAAAAATAACATAATGATAAAATAATATAATCTATAGTCATAATTTTAATAATCCTTTTACTGGAAGAGTCTTATGGAATTAAAAAGGATTTAGTGAATGACATAACTGTTGTTACATAGTCATGCTGCAGCACAATTCGTAGATTTTGCAAGAATTTTATATTAATATTATTCATATGGTCTTCATTCATAACCATATTGTTATTCTAAATTTAATAATCCTTTTACTGGAAGAGTCTTATGGAATTAAAAAGGATTTAGTGAATAACATAAATTCTTCCTTATTAAAATACAATAGTTTATTTCATATCATC
>NW_027109167.1:49224-50055 GCF_000696795.3 Halyomorpha halys
AACTTAGATCAGATTTACTAAATGTATTATGATGTACAGTTGTAAATAGCAAAAAATAAATATTAAAAAAAAAAAAAGGAATATATACACGTTTATTTCCTAATATGAGAGAAATCCTCAGCAGATCACCTCTCTCGGGTTAAATTTCAACCTTCAACCCATCAACTTCTGTATCGTTCACTGGAGCATCATAGTACAAGAGCCCAACAGGAGAAAAAAGGCAGTTATTTTAACCCAATTATTGATTACTTAATTGAAAACTATGTATAATTGCTAGTCAAAATTGATGAGTCCGCTAAAAAAAAAAAGCGGCTGTTAAAACATTAAAAATAATTATTTTTTTATTCGGAGGTCTTTATCTTTAAATCTACTAACAACAATAGAAAATCTAAGAGAACAATATTTAAAGTATAGCAAATTGGCTAAAATTTAAGCCCTAATAGAGCTATTTATGTTCAATAGTTTTCGAGATATAGCTGCATTTCATAAAAATGTTGTATCGAACGTACTGAAAGATCAGTAGTTAGTGAATTTATTTTGAAAAATATATATCTCAAAAACCATTTGACTTACAGATGTCTATTAGCATTCAAATTAAAGCAAGTTTAATGGGATATAAAGTAGTTTATAACATTTATTTTCGTAGGAGTAGTATTTTTCATAAGATTTGCTAAAATTAATTGATTTATAGTTGTTCGAACAAATTTTCATTTACCTAATCTATATTCATACGTGCATATCATAAAAAATACTACCCCTACGAAGATAAGTGTCATAAACTACTTTATAGTAAGTTAAATTTCCTTTATTTTGAGTGTTGGCAGACATATG
>NW_027109167.1:50105-50760 GCF_000696795.3 Halyomorpha halys
TCACAAATATTGCGTTGAATTGGTATTTGAGTGTAAGATACCTCGATCATCAACATGATTGGACACATTTTATTTTGGAGGGTTTTTCGCACTTCACTCCACTGTGCACCCACCGGTTTGCTTAAGAAGGAGTAACTTTTATTTCGCGGCGATCTCACGGAATGAAACCAAGACCCTCAACTTTAGTTATGTTAGTTAGCTTTAGGATAACAGGAGAGTTCACCCGGAGGATAACACACCTATGTGACAATAATGACCAGGATAGGAATATCAAAAAAACTCACCTCGTACAACCGTTGGTCTAAAAAGAGTACTTTCTTAACAAAGCATTAATTACAAAACCCTTGGACAATAATTTCTCGACTAATTCAGAGTGTCACAACCCTACGAAATCAGTCTGCTTCGTGGAAGCTTGGTTCCGAGAAGCAGGGTTTTCAAGAAGACACGTGTCCTCGTTTTTCCTCCTGGAAGAAAAAAGAAATGCTCAGTTCTTACTGAGAAAGTGATTCCAATCCTCGCTTCGGCCGTTGATGAGTCAGGCTGGAAATTTGCCTTCATTTTTTTTTCTGATCCAATATTTCGTTTAGCAACAAGGTGGCATTTCCGGCCCGCAGAAGATTCTTATGGAGTCAGGAAAGTCATTTTTTTTTAAAGC
>NW_027109167.1:51893-57703 GCF_000696795.3 Halyomorpha halys
GCCTGTAACACTCCAATTTAACTTAGATCAGATTTACTAAATGTATTATAATGTACAGTTGTAAATAGCAAAAAATAAATATTAAAAAAAAAAAAGGAATATATACACGTTTATTTCCTAATATGAGAGAATTCCTCAGCAGTTCACCTCTCCCGGGTTAAATTTCAACTTTCAACCCATCAACTTCTGTATTGTTTACTTTAGCATCATAGTACAAGAGCCCAAAAAGAGAAAAAAAGGCAGTTATTTTAACCCAATTATTGATTACTTAATTGAAAACTATGTATAATTGCTAGTCAAAATTGATGAGTCCGCCAAAAAAAAAAATGGCGGCTGATTCAAACCGTTAAAAATAATTATTTTTTTATTCAGAGGTGTATATCTTTAAATCTACTAACAACAATAGAAAATCTAGGAGAACAATATTTAAAGTATTGCAAATTGGCTAAAATTTTGTTTAAAAAGCAACATTTCATAAAAATGTTGTATGGAACGTACTGAAAGATCAGTAGTTAATGAATTCATTTTGAAAAATCTATATAAAAAAAGATGCGTACAGATGTCTATTAGCACTCAAATTAAAGCTAGTTCAATGAGCTATAAAGTAGTTTATGAATTTTATCTTCGTAGGAGTAATAGTTTACATGAAATTTGCTAAAATAAATTGATTTATAGTTCTTCGGACAAATTTTCATTTGCCAAATTTAAATTCATACGTGGATATCTTAAAAACTACTACCCATACGAAGATAAGTGTCATAAACTACTTTACAGTAAGTTAAATTTTCTTCATTTTGAGTATTGGCAGACATATGTGCGTCTTATGAATCCAGAGATATATTTTTCAAAAATCCAACATTTTATACAAACAACTAGAAATTAACATTTTGTGAGTTTATTTTATCAAATATTATAAAACTACAACTCCTACGAAGATAAACATTAGATGAGAAATCTATATCTCAGGAACTATGTGAATAGGGAATAGTAGTTTTCATGATATTTGCTAAAATAAATTGAATTGAATATTAGTTGTTCGGACAAATTTTCATTTGCCAAATTTATATTCATATGTGTATATCATAAAAACTACTACCCCCTACGAAGATATGTGTCATAAACTACTTTATAGCAAGTTAAATTCCCTGTATTTTGAGTGTTGGCAGACATATGTGCGTCTTATGAATCTAGAGATATATTATATCAAAAATCGAACATTTTATACGAACAAATAGAAATTAATATTTTGTGAGTTTATTTGGTCTAATAAAAAAATTAGTTTTCATTAAAGTAATCAAAAATTGGGGTGAAATTACTGCCTTTTTACCTTCTCTGCTTCTATACTATCAGGGTTCATATATTTAATTAAGGTCGAAATCATCTGTCGTTTGGCTTCTTCAGAGTTTTCTGCTTCTTCGTGAATGCTCTGTTTCCCCAACCATGGATTCTATGAATTTAAACTTAAAATGAGCTCACCACAATATTTGTGTTGTTACATATTTTTACTATTAATAAAATTAGTCTAACATAATCAAATGATATATACAATTGAAATTATGTATTTCTAATTTCAATAAAATATTTTATGAACGTTTTCATAGGCATTAGATTGTCCGTTATCGAAACTGTAAAAATTTCCCCTTTCGATTTTCACTGTGATTTCAACAACTTGCCTATAGATTGGAAATTTTAAATATCCTTTGCACATCTGCACTTTTATTTCATAACAAAAATATAATTGCCTGTTGAGGTTTCTAAACAAAAAAAATACAATTTTTTTACGCTAAATATAAAAAAATAGTCAGGGTTACGGTCAAAAAAAGAACAAATAGTTTATAACTATTTTAATGTCCTGACGTTTCGTCCCACTTTCTAGGGCTTCATCAGGGCTAAAAAGATACAAAAAAAACTGAGAATATTACAACAATAAGATAATTATAGCTAGGATAAATATTATGTAAAAATAAAGTGATAAGAAATTACATATTAATAAAAGGAAGGAAGACAAAAAATAGTATCAATATAAAATAAACAATGATAATAATAAAAAATAAGTAACAATGGTAAGAGTAAAAGTTTTTATAAAAATAAGTAAAATTTACAGTTAAAAAAGGACAGGAGACCTAGATAAAATAAAAAAAACAATACAGGAAAAAAAAAAGAATAAAGTGGATATTAAATAAACGTCTTGAAAGAATAAATATAAATAAAAATAATAATAATGATATTAAATGATAATAAATGAGCAAAGAACATGTCAGGACAACCTACCTGTTCAAAGTTAAAGGTTGAACAGAAGGCGACAATGAAGCGGAAGCATGGAGGAGTGGGGAGGAGGTAGCCAGCCGTTTAACGGTTATATTTATATTTCAAATACGTCGCGTATACAGGAACTAGTCATAGAAATATAACGAAAAATGAAAAATAATAAGAGTAATATTCATACAGAAATATGATTATAATAACTATAATAATTTTCTAATTTAAGAATAACTAAGTAAAATTGGAATGATACATATCCTTACTAATAATACAAGTATATACTGAAGAAAATATAGTTAGGGTAGTTAATGCAATATAGGATTTAATAACAATGATTGTAAAAGAAGTAACTAATAATAAGTAAAAGTAAATAAAGAGTATTAAAAAAAAAAATAATAATTAGACAATGATAACAAATGTAGTTTTTATATATCGTGAAAATAATCATTTATCTACACTAATAATAGTATAGTAATAATATATATAATAATGATAATAGTATAGTATATATAGTATTTATCTATACTGATAATAGTATTTTTTTACGCTAGTTCGGATTTCTGAAGTTACACTGTATGTGCATTATTACTCATTAAAGTAAGATATATACTCCACTATTGCCGAAATATTATAACGAAATTTGACAGTTTGGTTTTTCGTTCCGTTCCTATCCTCTCTGTAAGGAGCGGACACATGCCTTCACAATATTACCAAGGCAGTGACACATGCTAGGTCAAACACCAACCTTATTATCAAACGGGAGATAATTGTTTGTCAACCGGTTCTGTCCCGTTTCAATATGGTCACGTTCCTCTATTACCCAATAGCCGTTGGTCATTTCGTATGTTTATTGCCAAAAAAATAAATCGCAAAAACAACAGTTAACTAGAACTCAATCCTATATTATTAACATTTACTCAAAGTCATTCTCATAGATAAGTTAGTTTTTTTTTTCGTAAAAGTACTCGAATTAACCTAAAAAAAATTGAAAGTTCTTGGTGCATTATGACATCACTGGAGTACGATGTTGATTTGATGGTTTGACCTCTGGGTAACAAGAAATAAATTATTCCCGTCATTGATCGCCTCACTGAAACCAATAATTTTTTTGGATCCAAATTTTATTATTGCATGTGTCTCGGTCTTCTGTCGATATACGATTCACTTTTCATTACACGTTATTACTCTTCGATTACCTTTCGAGAAAAGGTTTGTTTTGTTTCCTTACTACACCCTTCTCCAAATTCCCCGAAAGTTAAGCAGTTAAACGCATGCCTAACAACGCTTCAGCTGCTGCCGCTTATTAAGTTCATGAGGTACCCATATTTCTACTTTTTTATATTACTAATGGTCTTTAAGTTTCGAGAAATTGTAGATACACTTGTGCTGCAAGTCCTTTAACTGTTTTTTTTAGGGTTCTCCTCGACAGTAACCCTCAGTCCATCGTCGCCAGTGGCTGGTAGATGTCTTGAATGACAAGAGCCGGAATTCAGAAACTATTGGATGTACAGGTATCTGCCAGCGCTCAAATTAAAGCTAGTTAAATTTACTACAAAATAGTTAATTATGTTTATCTATGTAGGAATAGTAGTTTTATGATATTTGACAAAATAAACTCACAAAATATTAATTTCTAGTTGTTCGTATAAAATATTGGATATTTGAAAAAAATATATCTCTAGATCCATAAGACGCACATATGTCTGCCAACACTCAAAATAAAGGAAATTTAACTTACTATAAAGTAGTTTATGACAATTATCTTCGTAAGGGTAGTAGTTTTTATCATATTCACATATGAATATAAATTTTGAAAATGAAAATTTGTCCGAACAACTATAAATCAATTTATTTTAGCAAATTTTATGTAAACTATTACTCCTACGAAGACAAACATCATAAACTACTTTATAGATCATTAAACTAGCTTTAATTTGAGTGGTAATAGACATCTGTATGTCAAATAGTTCTTAAGATATAAATTTTTCAAAATTAATTCGCCAACTACTGTTCTTTCAATAGATTTTTAAGACATTTTGCGTTTTGAAAAGCTATACCTCGAGAACTATTGGATGTAAATAGCTCTTTTAAGACTAATATTTCAGCACATTTACTCTTCTTTAAATGACGTTCTCTTAGGTTTTCTAGTGTTATTGGTAGTTCTTAAGATATAGAGCTCCGAATGAAAAATTAGTTTTTTTTATCGTTTTGAAACAGCCGCCATTTTTTATTCCCGCTTCCTATACTTGGCAGACCCATCAATTTTGACTAGTAATTATACATAGTTTTCATTAAAGTAATTTTATAGGTTAAAATTGGGGTGAGATAACTGTCTTTTTTCTCCTCTTGGGCTCTTGTACTTTCTTGGTTCGTTGGTCACCAGCCAACAATTTTTCAAGCCACCGTCGAATACTCTGCTACACCCAACTTTCGCTCGTTCCAACACACTTTCCTGGACGTCATGGTAATGTTACTTGTATGAGTGTCCAACTCATAAATTGCAATCCTTCAATCTACGTTTTGGTCAAACCCTCGGACGTTTACCCTTCGGTTCGGAGTTTATTTACATTTTAGAGATCCGTTCGTTACTATGCCACACAACATTACACGTCCATCTTATTCGCCACAATGCTATAATCCGAATTATATTGAGTGGATGCAGTCCCTAAATTCCGCGTTGTGTAGCCTTCTAAATTCACGGATTAACTCATCCTTTTCCCTTGCAACCTTAAGCCGCTGTTCTTCTCTTAGTATAAGAGCCAAGTTACGCAATAACATTTTATTTTTTTACCTTTTTAGTAATATGTTTGTAGTTACTCTTATTAGATAATTAAGTGAAGAAGACGGTCGGAGGGGGGAGAGGAGGGTACAGTCAACAAAAAAACACAAATAATATCTTTATTCGTGCCGACGTTTCGACCTGAGTTTCAGGCCTTCATCAGAACTATAAAAATAAGAAGAGATAACAACCATCATTCAGAAAACATAAAATTGAAAATAAGTAATAAAGTGGTAAATTAGGGAGTATACATTATAATGAATTGAATAATAAAAAATAGTTGATTGATAAAAATGGAATTAGACAGTGGCATATTGATAACAATGAAAGATGAAATACAATATATTATAGGTAAGAAAATGTGAACAAGATAAGATATGTGAGTAGTGTCTAAAAAATTGAAAAAAATTCAATTCAACGATTCAAATTGTTTAATTTCATTGTATCAATCAACTATTTTTATTATTCAATTCATTGTTACGTATACTTTCAAATTTGCTAGTTTATTATTTCTTTTCAATTTTATGTTTCTCTGAATGATGGTTGTTATCTCTTTTTGTTTTTATAGCCCTGATGAAGACCTGAAGCTCATGTCGTAACGTCGGCATGAATAAATATTTTTTTATTTATTTGAGTTTTTTTGCTGACCCTCTGGAACTCTGTAACTCTGTAGTTTTCATGATATTTTCTAAAATAAATTGATTTATAGTTGTTCGGACAATAAGTTTTATTTATGAAAAACATCATTTCAGAAACCATTGGATGTACA
>NW_027109167.1:59488-59962 GCF_000696795.3 Halyomorpha halys
TCTTCGATTACCTTTCGAGAAAAGGTTTGTTTTGTTTCCTTACTACACCCTTCTCCAAATTCCCCGAAAGTTAAGCAGTTAAACGCATGCCTAACCACGCTTCAGCTCTTGCCGCTTATTAAGTTCATGAGGTACCCATAGTTCTACTTTTTTATTTTACTAATGGTCTTTAAGTTTCGAGAAATTGTAGATACACTTGTGCTGTAAGTCCTTTAACTGTTTTTTTTAGGGTTTTCCTTCACAGTAACCCTAAGTCCATCGTCGCCAGTGGCTGGTGGATGTCTTGGATGACAAGAGCCGGAATTCAAAAAACTATTGGATGTACAGGTGTCTGCCAGCGCTCAAATTAAAGCTAGTTAAATTTACTACAGAATAGTTGATTATGTTTATCTTTGTAGGAATAGTAGTTTTTATGATATTTGACAAAATAAACTCACAAAATGTTAATTTCTAGTTGTTCGTATAAAATGTTGG
>NW_027109167.1:60442-61113 GCF_000696795.3 Halyomorpha halys
CAAAATTGTATTAAAAATTTTGATTGGGTATTTATATTTCCAGTGTTATGATCGGTGTTTTGATAATAAAATCTATGGGGTTGCCTACTGTTAAAATATAGCTGTACGCAAAAAGTGGTGGATGGAGTAGGGTAAAATTTATATGCGATAAATCTATATTAAAAAATAAACAAAATTAAAAAAAAATTTGCCTAAATTTTACAATTTTTTTTTTAATATAGGTATAAGTTCATTAGAATTTCTTCATTAATAATTGTGAAAAAATGATAACTGGAGAGATAAAATAAAAATAGAAATAACTAATTTAATTTTTATCCATTATAATCTCAACAGATTTTATTTTCTTTACAAGTACAACGTTTCGGCCAAATCGGCCTTCCTCAGAGACAATCTTCATACAATTTTTGAACTAAATGGTTTAAAAATTCAACTTCATGCAGACTGTTCTGCCCAGGTCAAATCAACAATTTCTAATTAGTCAATTTTTTCATTAAAACCAAAATTAAAATTCATTTATCACAGACACTTATCAAAGTTTTAACAAATAACTTCAAGTGAGTGACGTAGAACATAAAAACAACTTTGAGAAGCGTTAAATCACCAGTTTTATAGCGGTAATAAAAGTTTCCAACTCCATGGCCTCTTTAAATTTGATTTAATTTTATTGCCTC
>NW_027109167.1:61163-62733 GCF_000696795.3 Halyomorpha halys
AGAACTATTAGACGTAAATAGCTCTTTTAAGACTAATATTTCAGCAAATTTACTCTTCTTTAAATGAAGTTATCTTAGGTTTTCTAGTGGTATTGGTAGTTCTTAAGATATAGAGCTCCGAATGAAAAATTAGTTTTTTTTATCGTTTTGAAACAGCCGCCATTTTTTATTCCCGCTTCCTATACTTGGCAGACTCATCAATTATGACTAGTAATTGTACGTAGTTTTCATTAGAGTAATTTTATAGGTTAAAATTGGGGTGAGATAACTGCCTCTTTTCTCCTCTTGGGCTCTTGTACTTTCTTGGTCCGTTGTTCACCAGCCAACAATTTTTCAAGCCACCGTCGAATACTCTACTACACCGAACTTCCGCTCGTTCCAACACACTTTCCTGGACGTCATGATAATGTTACTTGTAGCATGGTCTGCAGAGTGTCCAACTCATAAATTGCAATCCTTCTATCTACGTTTTGGTCAAACCCTCGGACGTTTACCCTTTGGTTCGGAGTTTATTTACATTTTAGAGATCCGTTCGTTACTATGCCACACAACATTACACGTCCATCGTAATCACCACAATGCTATAATCCAATTATATTGAGTGGATGCAGTCCCTAAATTCCGCGTTGTGTAGCCTTCTAAATTTTCGGATTAACTCATAATTTTCCCTTGCAACCTTAAGCCGCTGTTCTTCTCTTAGTATAAGAGGCCAAGTTACGCAATAACATTTTTTTTTTTTTTACCTTTTAGTAATATTATGTTTGTAGTTACTCTTATTAGATAATTAAGTGAAGAAGACGGCCGGAGGGGGTGGGGAGGTGTACAGTTAACAAAAAAAAAAGACAAATAAACAAAAAATTATTTATTCGTGTTGACGTTTCGACCTGAGTTTCAGGTCTTCATCAGAACTATAAAAATAAGAAGAGATAACAACCATCATTCAGAAAACATAAAATTGAAAATAAGTAATAAAGTGGTAAATTAGGGAGTATACATTACAATGGATTGAATAATAAAAAATAGTTGATTGATAAAAATGGAATTAGACAGTAGTAGATTGATAATAATGAAAGATGGAATATAATATTATATAGGTAAGAAGATGTGAACAAGATAAGATGTGTGAGTAGTGTCTAAAAAATTGAAAAACATTCAATTCAACGATTCAAATTGTTTAATTCCATTGTATCAATCAACTATTTTTATTATTCAATTTATTTTTACGTATAATTCCAAATTTGTTATTTTATTATTTTTATTCAATTTTTGGTTTCTCTGAATGATGGTTGTTATCTCTTTTTGTATAGCCCCGATGAAGACCTGAAGCTCAGGTCGTAACGTCGGCATGAATAAATATTTTTTTTGTTTATTTGAGTTTTTTTGCTGACCCTATGGAACTCTGTAACTCTGTAGTTTTCATGATATTTTCTAAAATAAATTGATTTATAGTTGTTCGGACAATAAGTTTTATTTATGAAAAACATCATTTCAGAAACCATTGGATGTACAGATGTCTGCCAGCGCTCAAATTAAAGCTAGTTAAATTAACTACAAAATAATTAATTATGTT
>NW_027109167.1:62783-63349 GCF_000696795.3 Halyomorpha halys
ACTACAAAATAATTAATTATGTTTCTCTTTGCAGGACTAGTAGTTTTTATGATATTTGACAAAATAAATACATAAAATATTAATTTCTAGTTGTTCGTCAAAACAGTCGCCATTTTTTATTACCCCTACCTACACTTGGCAGACTCATCAATTTTGACTTGTAATTATACATAGCTTTCATTAAAGCAAACAAAAATTGGGGTGAGATAAATGCGTTTTTCTCCTCTTGGGCTCTTGTACTATTGGGGTAAAAATCTGACGGTCGAGCATGATTCTGACCAAATCACCTTCTTTCACGACCGTTGTTCTAGTTAGTACTTTCTTAGAAAGTACTGCATCCCTGACCTTTTTATCTTTTAATTATTAACATACATTATTATAATATTGATTGGAGAAGATGGTCGGGGGGCACGTTCAGCAAAGAACAAAAAACATATTTATTCATGTCGACCTTTCGTCAAGCGGAGGGTGGGCTAAAACTACCTCTGTGAAGTTGGCCCCCCATCCTTGAAAAATTTAAATTTTTTTTGAGTTCTAGTAGTATCCATAAGAGTTCTGGAGTTCTC
>NW_027109167.1:66935-68126 GCF_000696795.3 Halyomorpha halys
AAATAGGCTGATTTTGACTTGTAATTGATGACCTGGGCAAAATAGCCTGTAAAACATTTTTTTCAATTTTGATGTGAGGTGTGAATTTATATTTAAGATTGACCTTGAGGATGGCCGAAACGTTGGACTATCGATATAATAAAGAGTGTTGAGACTTAACAAATATACCATTTGATTTATTTAATAAATCACTTATTAAGTTTTCGAGATATAGGCTCATGAAGAAAATTAATTTCCTGACCCAACTTTTGATAGTAGCATTCCGTACATGCGTTACCTAAAAAATTAGATTTTCCGATACTTTTACAAGATAGGTTTTTACTAACTTAAAATGCATTTTATTTTTCTTATCAACTGCAATGTATGTGTTGTAATATTTGTTCGTAATAATGAAAAAGTTATTATAAAGCTGCAGATTATGGCCGATAATTTGATTTAAATATTTCACATTCGCGTTTGTTTTGGACCAAGAAAATGAATCATGGAGGAATAATACAACCAACGAATTTAATTATCTACCAACGTAAAAAAACAACAATAATTATTTAAAGGGCTAAAAAAACTCACGTTCAGGGAATTAAAAGAAGATGGATAATTAATAACTTTTGGTCCATATGAAAAATGTCTGGAACTATTGCTGGAAAGTAATGTCTTCTACAATACCTTCTTATAGTCCTACATATGGGTAGTTTTTCTACACATCTGTAACACTGCATATTAACTGAGATCAAATTTACTAAATGTATTATAATGTACAGTTGTAAATAGTAATAAATAAATACAATCGCGTAAAGGTCCATGGTACATGGAATTCCACCCTAGACATTGCAAGCGATCGACGATCAACCCAAAATGGCTTCGCGATCGACTCTGATATAATCGATCATAACTCCTCCGCATTTTATTCGATCCTGCTTTAATACAAACCATTATTGATTTTTCGAAAGAAATCGAAGGTATGCTAAAGGCGAAAATCTTGAGCCAAAAAAATTTTATTTTCTGATTTTTCCAAAAATTCATATGTAAGGGTTTCTCGAGGTGCTAAAGAAGAATATTAACTTAGATTCTCTCCTAAAATATCTTTTACTACACTTTGATAGGTGAGTCGTTCTGAATAGTTTCAAACTGAAGAGACTCATGAATTGCTTTGTAAGATTTATCTTTGGGTTCCCAAGAAGCTCTCAAGTCTCC
>NW_027109167.1:68557-68956 GCF_000696795.3 Halyomorpha halys
CGAGCACACATGTGTCATCAGCATACGTGGTGAGGATAGTGTTAGGATTGGTTGGAATGTCAACTGTATAGACGGTGTGGAGTATGGGACCAAGGATACCTTGAGGAACACCAGCAGACTGAGAATAGAGGGATGAATAGGATTTCAAGTTCTTAAAATAAAAAAAACCTACCTATATCCTTGATATCCTCACTCTTCGTTCATCCATCCACTCATTAAACACCAGATCCCAACCGATTGATTTATATTATATACATGCCCTACTATAGAACCGCCTTCGGGGTTATTATAAAAATTCGTATTTAATTTCTCTTTCAGCTTACCATTATAGCAATAGCGAAGCATTGCCGGGTCCTCTAGAAATAAATACAACGATGAAGACTTTGTAAGAAATTGAAT
>NW_027109167.1:70620-71872 GCF_000696795.3 Halyomorpha halys
GAGCTCTATATCTTTACAACTACCAACAACAATAGAAAATCTAAGAGAGGATGATTTAAAGTAGAGTAAATTTGCTAAAATATGCATATAATAAAAATAGCCCTAATAGAGCTATTTACGTTCAATAGTTCTCGAGATAAAGCTTGATAAAAGGCAACATTTCATAAAAATGTTGTATAGAACGTACTGAAAGATCAGTAGTTAGTTAATTTATTTTAAGAAATGTATATGTCAGGAACTATGTGAATAGGGAATAGTAGTTTTCATGATATTTGCTAAAATAAATTGAATACTAGTAGTTCGGACAAATTTTCATTAGCCAAATTTATATTCATATGTGAATATCATAAAAACTACTACCCTACGAAGATAAGTGTCATAAACTACTTTATAGTAAGTTAAATTTCCTTTATTTTTTGTGCTGGGAGACATATGTACGTCTTATGTATCTAGAAATATATTTTTTCAAAAATCCAACATTTTATACGAAACTAGAAATTAATATTTTGTGAGTTTATTTTGTGAAATATCATAAAAACTACTACTCCTACAAAGATAAACATTATTAACTATTTTATAGTAAATTTGACGAGCTTTAATCTGTGTGCTGACAGACATTTGTATGTCCTTTGGTTTCTAAAATAAAGTTTTTCATAAATCAAACTTATTGTCCGAACAACTATAAATCAATTTATTTTAGCAAACATCATGAAAACCACTACTCCTACGAAGATAAAGGTCATAAACTACTTTGAAGTACATTAAACTAGCTTTATTTTGAGTGCTAATAGACTTCTATACGTCACATAGTTCCTGAGATTTCTAAAAATAAATTAACTAACTTTTGATATTTTTATAAAATGTTGCTTTTTAAAAGGCTATATCTCGAGAACTATTGGACGTAAATAGCTCTTTTAGGGCTAATATTTCAGCAAATTTACTCTTCTTTAAATAATGTTCTTTTAGATTTTCTAGTGTTGTTGGTAGTTTTCAAGATATAGAGCTCCGAATAAAAAATTAATTGTTTTTAAGGTTTTGAAACAGCCGCCATTTTTTATTCCCCTACCTATACGTGGTTGACTCATCAGTTTATACTAGTAATTATACTTAATCATTAAAGTAATAAAAAATTGGGCACTATAATTGCAAGTTCGAAGTTCAAAGTCAATTATTTTACTGTTACGAGATATAAACTATCAATGTTATTATCTGTTGTACATTTTATAAATGTAGATTGATTATCTAACTGACA
>NW_027109167.1:71922-81995 GCF_000696795.3 Halyomorpha halys
AATTTCTCTTTCAGCTTACCATTATAGCAATAGCGAAGCATTGCCGGGTCCTCTAGAAATAAATACAATGATGAAGACTGTAAGAAATTGAATCGTATATATGCCTAAAAAGAAACAGAGGTAAATTATTAAAAAAAAAATCCGTCATGAATAATCCAGAAAGTGGTCAGATTATGCGAAGTAAATAACAAATCAATGGAGTATTTATAATGTAAGAAAAAAAAAAAAAGAATCGCAAATATATGGATCTTGTTTATTTTGAAAAAATATTTGTTTATTTTCCAATAGGTTAAAAAAAAAAAAAAAATAGCCGGAACTGGCAGATTGCCGGAATCCATTTAAAATATCTGTTTTTCTCATAGGCCTAGGCGGTCGACGACATCGGTTTTGTTTTCCGGATCAGACAAAAAAAAACAAAAAAAAAACAGGAAAAATAAACCAAATTTTATCATTTCACTTGATATATTATCAATTTATTTATTGTGGGTACTTTTTTAAAAATCAAATTCAGTGCCTCTTTACATTTTTTTAAGTTGCATTTATATTTCGTAATATAAAAATTCTATTTCAGGAAGATAGTCAGGTGGCGTTTAATAAAGGTATCAAAATAGTATAATAAAATTATTTATTAGTTATGAAATTTAAGGTATGGCAAGCTAAAAAGAAGCGTTGCTTAACAATAAACAGTTTTATTTTACTATTTTGAAAGCTTTATTGTCCGCCACCTGGACTTTCTTTCTGCAATAAAATTTTTAAATAAGACAAATGCTTTAGAAAGGACCAAAACTTACAAGAATAACAACCTATTATACTAAAGCAACTTAAAAAATGTTGAAAACACTGAATTTGATTTTTAAAAAGTTCTCACAATAAATAAATTGATAATATTTCAAGTGAAATGATAAAATTTCATTTATTTTTCCTGTTTTTTTTTTTCTGATCCAGAAAACAAAATTATTGACCGCCACCCGAATTATCTTCCTACAATCTACTTCATATGGTTAACTGTCTCCTTCCAATATTTAAAAAAAACTTTATGAACTTCCCACCTATTCTATAGTCGATGTTACTTATTTTTGTATGTCTTTATGTTTTTATTTTTTAATAATGAAAATAGAGTAAATCTAATGTAATAGCCGAAAAAATTCAAAAGAACAAAACAAGCGCGTGGATACCAGTGTTTGTAGCTTTCTTGGTTTAACAAACGTTTGTACAAGTCTTGTATTTGCGACAAATAACAAACGTGTAGATTAAACAACACAATTCTGCATTGACTGCTGATAGTACAAGAGCCAAAGAGGAGAAAAAAGTTAGTTATTCCACCCCAATTTTTGATTACTTTAATGAAAACTATGTGTAATTAATAGTTAAAATTGATGAGTCCACCAAGTATGGGTAGGGGGCATAACAAATGTTGGTTGTTTTAAACGTTAAAGATAATTTATTTTTTATTCGGAGCTCTATATCTTTACAACTACCAACAACAATAGAAAATCTAAGAGAGGATAATTTAAAGTAGAGTAAATTTGCTAAAATATGCATATAATAAAAATAGCCCTAATAGAGCTATTTACGTTCAATAGTTCTCGAGATAAAGATTTTTTTAAAATGCAACATTTCATAAAAATGTATGAAACGTACTGAAAGATCAGTAATTAGTTAATTTATTTTGAGAAATCTATATCTCAGGAACTATGTGAATAGGGAATAGTAGTTTTCATGATATTTGCTAAAATAAATATTGAATACTAGTAGTTCGGACAAATTTTCATTAGCCAAATTTATATTCATATATGAATATCATAAAAACTACTACCCCTACGAAGATAAGTGTCATAAACTACTTTATAGTAAGTTAAATTTCCTTTATTTTGAGTGTTGGCAGACATATGTGCGCCTTATGGATCTGGAGATATATTTTTTCAAAACTCAAACATTTTATATGAACAACTATAAATTAACATTTTGTGAGTTTATTTGATCAAATATCATAAAAACTACAAGAGCTACTACAAAGATAAACATTATTAACTATTTTATAGTAAATTTGACTAGCTTTAATCTGAGCGCTGACAGACATCTGTATGTCCTTTGGTTTCTAAAATAAAGTTTTTTATAAATCAAACTTATTGTCCGAACAACTATAAATCATGCTGGAAGATTATTGATTGACCGTGTGTAAAGATGAAAGGAATATGGAAAGTCCGGTTGCGGTCAAAAAAACTCCAATAGTAGAATTTGAGGTTCAATAAAATAGTAAAATTCTACTATTTGAGTTTTTTTGACCGCACCCGGACCATATTCCTTTCGACTATAAATCAATTTATTATGGGAAATATCATGAAAACCACTACTCCTACGAAGATAAAGGTCATAAACTACTTTTTAGTCCATTAAACTAGCTTTATTTTGAGTGCTAATAGACATCTATACGTCACATAGTTCCTGAGAAATAGATTTCTCAAAATAAATTAACTAACTATGATGATGATTTTATAAAATGTTGCTGTTAAAAAGCTATATCTCGAGAACTATTGGACGTAAATAGCTCTATTAAGGCTAATATTTCAGCAAATTTACTCTTCTTTAAATAATGTTCTTTTAGATTTTCTAGTGTTTTTGGTAGCTTTCAAGATATAGAGCTCCGAATGAAAAATTAATGTTTTTTAAGGTTTTGAAACAGCCGCCATTTTTTATTCCCCCTGCCAATACTTGGCAGACTCGTTAATTTTGACTAGTAATTATACATAGTTTTCAATAAAGTAATAAAAAATTGGGTTCAAAGTCAATTATTGTACTGTTACGAGATATAAACTAACAATGTTATTATCTGTTATACATTTTATAAATGTAGATTGATTATCTAACTGACATTATTATGTAGATTTTTAAACTAAGTAGAATATAATAAAATCGAGTTTTAGTTGTTACTTAAATAAATCGATGTTTGATATTTTTACCGGTTCCTTCCTAGGGTAAGGTTATTTTCGCTATTTGGCTTCAGTTATAAGCACTTGGAAGTTAATAATTTTATTAGTGTTAACTCCAACAGCGCGATGGGGAAAGAAGATAAAGCAACCTGGAAGAGCCACTACTTCACTAAGTTGATTACGTTAATTGAAGAATATCCCAAATGTTTCATTGTCGGGGCGGATAATGTCGGTTCCAAACAAATGCAGCAAATTCGAATGTCCCTCAGAGGTTCAGCAGTTGTTTTGATGGGCAAAAATACGATGATGAGGAAGGCGATAAGAGGGCATATCGAGAGGAACCAGTCTTTGGAAAAACTTCTCGCCCATATCAGAGGTAATGTAGGTTTTGTATTTACCAAAGGTGAGCTTCCAGAAGTCCGTGAAAAGCTTTTACAGAACAAAGTACGAGCCCCAGCCAGAGCAGGAGCTGTAGCTCCTTGTCCAGTAATAATTCCAGCACAAAATACAGGACTTGGTCCCGAAAAGACCTCCTTCTTCCAGGCTCTTTCTATTCCGACAAAGATTTCTAAAGGTACTATCGAAATCATCAACGATGTCCATATTCTCAAAGAAGGAGACAAAGTTGGGGCTTCGGAAGCCACTCTTCTGAACATGCTTAATATTTCCCCATTTTCCTATGGCTTAGTTGTAGAAATGGTTTACGATTCCGGTACCACTTTTGAACCAAAGATTTTGGATATCAAACCAGAAGATTTGCGCGTAAAATTCATCGAGGGAGCTGCAAGGCTCGCTGCTGTATGTTTAGAAATTGGATATCCGACCATTGCTTCTGCCCCTCACAGTATTGCTAATGGTTTACGAAATCTCTTTGCTGTTGCTGCTGCAACAAATGTTGAATTTAAAGAAGCTGAAAAGTTGAAGGAATATCTGAAAGATCCGTCTAAGTTTGCCAGCGAAACACCTGCGGCACCAGCTGCCGCAGATACTCCAGCTGAGGCCCCGAAGAAAGCTGAAGTGAAAGAAGAATCAGAGGAGTCTGATGATGATATGGGATTTGGTCTGTTCGACTGAAATGGCACCATGATTTGTTTATTAATGTATTTCAATGTATCGATGGTGCCATATTACGGTTTGTTTTGAACCTGTAGAAATAAGTTGTTTTTCATTTGTTTTGTTGTATTAGTTTAAAAATGTTTTGTTTTACAGAGTTTAATTTTATTTTTAAGTACTTGTGGTAAATATCCACTATTCTTGAGACAATACTTTTAAGACATTATTATTATCTTTTATTTATTCTTCAGAAGAATATTTAATTTATGTTCATTTAGAAAATAAATACAAATGGAGTATTTAAAATTTATTAATAAATAAGGATAGTTATGTTTGTTTATATGTTATAAGCATCAAAAGGTGTCTTAGAGATTTTTGAAACAATAAGACTTGTTTACCAAAGTTATATTTAATTATTTACATTAATAATTTGTAGTTATAGAAGAATATCAAAACGTATGTTCCTGATTCCTGTATTGTATGTAACGTTAACCGAAATTAATCAGATATTTTTATATCTAGTCAATGTATGTTGAAAACATCACCTTGTGAATTGATATTAAAATCTTCTTAACATAACCAAGTAATTCTTTCAGTACCTCTTCTTCATAATTATAATATATTTCTAATTTATTTTTCCCATATTTTCTGTACAGTAAGTTATTAATAATTACAAAATCAACAATTTTTTTTTGCTAGATTGGATACTTCAAATATCAGTCTCAAACTCTGATTCAGAAATGAAAGTATGACAAGTTTTAAAAATAACATGTGAAAGGTATGGGAGAAAATATTATTTTTTGACCTGTGGAAATCTTTATAATCCTCAATTGGGAATTCTGAAGCTGCTTAAATATATTTAATCATTTTTGTTTAACTTTTCATGAATATCCCAGAATATAGTCTATGAATTTGAGTTCTTCATTTTATTTCCTGAGAAGTTTGTTCTATTATTCATTTTATATTTAGATGGGATTAAAATTAAGCTTTCTTTAGAATATTATGAACATTCTATATTTGCTTGTACAACGTTTTGGGGTTTCCACATCTTCAAGTACTATTGTACCTTATTGTTAAATATATCCATTTTTTTTTTTTTTTTTATGAAAGGAATATGGTCCGGGTGCGGTCAAAAAAACTCAAATAGTAGAATTATACTATTTTATTGAGCCAACGTTTTGCTCCACGTTGCAGGGCTTCGTCAGGGCTAAAAAAGATACAAACACATAGTTACAAAAGGAAAAAAAAAAACGAAGAGAAAAAAAACAAAACAAAAACATAAGTGTAAAATAACAGGGGTATAAAATGTAAAAAAGTAAGATATAATAAGAAAAATTAAAGGTAGTAAATAGTAAATGTAAAGGGTAATAGTAACATAGATAAGAAAAGAAATATTAAAGAAAATACAAATAAAGAGATGTAAAAAGAAAAAAGAATACAAATCAAATGATGAGACAGAATGCATACCTATTTTGACGGCAGTCAAAAACAAAAGTGACCGTTGGTATTGGGAGGAGTGGGGACGGCAGTTGTGCCACAATAACGAAAATAATTTGTTAAGTAAACATGATAAAACAGTATTTAAATTAGGTGAACAATAAATGGAAATATACATAATAGGGGGAGAAGAAACAAAGGAAAAGTGAAGTATAAAATAATGGGATACAATCTGTGTAAGTAATTAAGAAACAAAATATACCAAATGAGCGGGGATACAGAAAAGTGTAAAATATAATAGAAAATTAATAATAAAGTAATTAATATAAGTACACTTAAGGAGATAACAGATTTTTTTTTTTACTTTTATTTTATTGTTGCTTAAACCAAACATAATTTTTATTATGTAACAATAAGACGAAATTTCAAAATGAAATGGATATATTTAATCTCACTGTTGGGCGCTACAGTCCTTGCAGGACCTGGGCCTCTGCTTCCGTTCTTCCACATACTTCACGGTCTCCAGTGAGACTCCTCCAATTTCCGATTCCCATCTTTCTCAAATCATCAAGCCACCGAAGTCTGGGTCTGCCCCTTTTCATTTTTCCTCCTGGCGCTCCCATTTAGCATCTTTTTAGGCAGCCTAAAGGGCTCCATCCTTTCCATAAGTCCCAACCATCACAGGCTCTCCATACAATTCTATTAATTTATGTATAAGAAGATGGTCAGGGTTGCGGTCAAAGCTTTCTGTTCAACCAATTCCTTTGAACAGCCCTGATGAAGCCCTGCAAAGTGGGGCGAAACGTCGGAAAATCAATAGTTGTAAACTATTTTTGTTTCACTTTTGACCACAACCCTGACCATCTTCTTATATATCAATTTTTACGGTCAACTATATATACATATAAATTCTATTAATTCAGCACTGCTTCTGATTCTGTGCTCTTCTTTAACTGCTCCAAAGATCTTTTTCAGGACTTTCTCTCCCAAACCAGTAGAGCTCTTCTGTTTTCCTTTGTTAGAGTCCATGTCTAACCAAGGAAAACAGAAGATATATTTAATAATAAGGAATAATAGTACTTGAAGATGGGGAAACATGAAGCATTGTACAAGAAAATATAGAATATTCATAATATTCTAAACTGAGTTTAATTTTCACCTCAACATCTTAATACAAAAATGAATTTGAGGTTCAACGACTTAAACAAAAAAATTATGGTAAACATTGAGTTCGAATTCATGCACGTTGCTATGTCATATAAAATTATTTTTATAGGAAAATAAAATTGTTTTCATTATCCAATATTGTTTTGCTCCATGTTTTACCACACTCGTTCATAGTATCAGCTTCTAAGCCTTTTGAAGACAGTGGTAAAAAATAAACAAATCCCACAAATGTTAAGACAAAATTTTTATTATTTTTTTAATTACTTCAGTTTCAAAAACATGGTAAAATTAATTAGAAATCAATTGGTAAGAATAATTTAAAATAATCATCAAAAAAATTAATGAGATGGGTTCTAATATGGAGATGGTCAGGAGTGCAGTCAAAAAGGAACAAAAAAAGAAATTAACAACTATTTGCCGAAATTTCACTACACTTTGCAGGGCTAAAAAAGATACAAAACAATGAAAAATTAGGACGATATCCTACAAAAACTAAACTAAGGTAGGGTTAAAAATTATGTAAATATAAGTGAAAAAATTATATCAAAAAATGAATAAAAAAAGTTAAAAACAAGATGAATGATAATTATTTTGTTTTTAAATGTTCTGAAATTCAGGTCAAATAGTCAACAGAAATAAATAAGTTTTACTTGCTTATGTTTTATTTACTTATCTTTGCTGACCACATCCCTGATCATCTTCTCCTCACATCAAATCTACGGTCAACTATCAACATCTCATAATCTTAAATACCATAATAGTAATATTGGATTTCTTTTCTATTTTATTCTTTTTCTTATATACATATATAATTTTTTTTTATCTTTTTATAAAAAAAAATACTTACTAATCTTATAATTAACAATTTATTGGTTCTTTATTAAAATTAAAAGGAAATAGTACAATAACAATGAGGTTGTATAGTACAGAATTCAGGATTTGAAATGGAAAAAAATAGTTTAATGCGAGTTTTGACTCCTTTTATTTTAACTCAACTTACCAAAATCTAATTACTTATCTAAATCTGAAATATAATAGACAAAATAAGAATAATAATTAAATCTCTTCCTCCAAATAATATAACATAAGAAGATTGTATAAAATTTCTTAAATTAGTGTATTTTTAAATAGTCCATCAATTATAAAACTTTATTTTTTAATCCAGCAATTTTATGAAAGTAATTTTTTTTTCAACTCGTGAGAGCATTTTTAACTACCTATGAATAATAGTTACAATTTTTCAAGTGAAACTTCTTTATTGACATTATGCAACTCAAGAAAAAAAACTTTTGTGAGTAATTTGATTTCGTGACGAGATATGAAACTGAAGTGGTGGTAGTGAAGTGCTGGTTAATTCTAGCTGGAAGGTTTTAATATTGTAATATGAGAGAAATGGATTAATGGAGCTGTCCATAGACGTCGGCAAAGGGGAGACGTGGCACCCCCTAGCTTTTTGGGACCAAGGAAAAAAATAAAGAAAATAATGAACTTATTTGATAGAATATTTCTTCCTAAAAACATGCTATTATTAGGAAGGCAACATTGTTGAGTTAACATCTTTACAGAACACAAAAACGCTACAAACCTTTGAAGGGAACAGATGGATATATGTCGATTGTACGGTGAAAAAGGTAAGATTCGATGGGCACAATTATTCGTCACTTACGTATCTCTAAAAATACTTAGGGAAACAAATGAAAAAGAACCTTTTTTAGGTCCCATTCTTCCTATTACAACATACAGTTTGCCATTTTAATAATCTCAAAATGTATGTTGAAAATAAATCAAAGAAGGCAACTATCGTTAATATTATTGCCAGAAATTCCAGAAGGCTGATGCTCTCATAGCAAACCTCTGCATCTATGTATGTGTGTGTAATGGGCTGAGGTCTGCTCCCCTCTTGGTGAAATCCTGCCTACGCCCATGGAGCTGACATAGCAAAATGTACCAATAACAATCACAGCAGTGCCAGTCCGAATGCATGAGCTCCTATTATCTCATATTATAAAATAAAAGTTTCTAACTAGAATTGACTCAGAAAATAGTTATCTATTCCAATTATTATTATTATTATGAGACTAATATTTTCTGCCTTAAGTTGTAAGGGGGTGCATATGGCCATTATCAATACAATTTTAATATATTATTTAATTTCCAGAAGACTAACTACTGTCGGCCAGTCCCAAAGCTGTCACAATTTTTTTATTTTATTTTATTTAGCACTTTTTACAATTCATTATAATACTCTTTAATTAGAATTAAGTTCTTAGAATAACATTTTTTTTTTTTTTACATACAACTGCTGTGCTCTAAAGAGTACAATTCATCCTAGTGGGTTGGTTGAACTCTATTAGCTTTTGTTATACTCCAGCAACTAGAATTAACCTAATCAGCACTCAAGTAATAAATGGTTTAAGGTACTTTAATGTACACTAAAAGTTTGATATATTTTGATAGTACACATACAAATTGAGAATAGTAATTTTTCTACACCTAAAAATTAAATTAATTTTGTCTTCCTTATTTATTTCTTATTAAACTGCCTTTGAAGTTATTAAAAGTATTGTACAATTCTTAAATAATGGCACAACTATTTTTTAAAAAAAGATACATGAATATCTTTAAATTTGATATAGATACACCTATTTTAATTAAAATTGAACTAGAATATAATAATAAACAATTAAAACTGTAGCACAGTCATTATGTAATATTATGACTCTAAACCAGCAGCCACAACTTTGAGAGCTTGGTCGATGTCATCGATGAGGTCTGCCGTTGTTTCAAGTCCGACAGAGAGTCTTATCAAGTTGTCAGTGATACCTATCTTTATTCTTTCTTCTTCTGGAATGTCCCCATGACTCGTGATGACTCTAAAAATTATTTTATTCAAATTAATTACATGGTTTTATTGAAGAAGAATTATAAAGTTCAAGAGAAACAATTCAATAAATTTTTTTTATTCTCTTTTTCAACAAATTTTATTGGGATTTTAATCAAATCTATATAATATACTCAGCAGTAAAAATATGGGAAATATTCTGATTTTTCCTCACCTTCTATTCTAATAGAATATTTTTTTTTTTTTGGTAAATAGTAATAAAACTAATTAGTGTGAGCCAAGGTTTTTTTAATTATTTTTATTCCCTTTTTCTGTCTTTTAGTGTGTACTGTTTTTTTTATATTTCTTTATTATCTCCTTTTTTATTTGTTATTATTACCATTATCATTTATTGCCTAAAACATTTTTGAAATTCTTATTTAATTTTACTTTTCACTTTACATCAGTTTTTATATTTTATTTAATTTACTTTATTCATTTTTTATTTGTAAGAAATATCCAAATCTGAGATCATCTGAGTTATAGGATAGCTGAGAAGTGTTAAATTAAGATTGAAGAGAAGAGAAACACTTTATTAAAAAAGCATTGCCAGCCAACTGCATTGAGTTGCTATACACACAGCATACTAAGACTAGTTGGACAAT
>NW_027109167.1:82045-83720 GCF_000696795.3 Halyomorpha halys
AAAGGAAGATCGTGAGCTTGTTTAGTTTTTGCTATACATAAAAATAGATTCATGTATAAAGAGTTATTAAGTTGATTAATTGTAATTATTGTAAATGCCTGTATTCTGATTGCTAGTAACCCGCCCTGAGATTAAGAGTCTTTTATATTATTAAATTTGAATAAATTTTATTATCCATTAAGTAGTAAAGTTCTTAATTTGAACCCAAGTATCTTTGATATTAGAGAAAAGTTATAAAACGAGTAAAGATTTATTTTTATTTTATTTTTAATATTTTTAAAATTATTACAAAATATATAAGGGTCATAAATATTATTACCATTATCATTTATTGCCTAAAACCCTTTTGTAATTCTTATTTGATTTTATGTTTCACTTTACTTTTTTTTATATGTTCTTTAATTTACTTTGTTCATTTTTATATAAATTTTAACATATTTTAAATTATGTTTAGCCTACCTTAGTTTACTTTTATTTAACCTTATTTTAATGTTTGTATCTTTTCAGTCCTGATGAAGCCCTACAACATGGGACGAAATGTTAGCTCTCATTAAATGGTTTAATTACTATTTGAGTTTTTTCTTTGACCAAAACTGGACCATCTTCGTTTAGTATATTATCAATATTCTACATTTGCTTGCACAAGGTTTTGGGTTTCCACATCTTCAAGTACTATTATACCTTATTGTTTATAAGAATCTGGTGTAGTCACAACACCATCTTCCTTTTAGAATTTTTTTTTTTTAATTTATGGTAAGAATTAGTTTTTAATGTTGTTTTAACAAAGTCTACTTTAAACAAATCGTCTTTAATAATAATATTGTGCAAATAAACTATAAAGGATAAAAATAAGAAATTAACATTTTAAAAAAAATTAATAAGTCTTCATTTTCATTGTAAGATTATAGAATAGAAAATATCCTAATCTGAGTTATTGCACAGCTGGATAGGGTTAAATTAGGATTGAAGAGAAGAGAAACACTTTATTAAAAAAGCATTGCCGGCCAACTGCATTGAGTTGCTATACACACAGCATACTAAGACTAGTTGGACAATTACATATTAATCTTATATTACATAGGCATAGAGATTAGATATTAAAATACATAATTGTATTACTTGATTTTTTCCTTCTTTTTGTTTTATTTCTTTAATATCTTTCTTTTCCTATGTTTTAATTTTTTTGTCATCCCTTTTACTATTTTTTCTATTGTTTTATAAAGTTATATAACAAAATCAAATATTAATGTATGATACTTACGGTAGTGATATAAGTGATTCACAGTCTCCTAAACTTCCAGCTATAGTAAATATTTTCAAAGCATTTGAAAATGCTGTACTAGTTTGTAGATTTCCCTTTATATAAAACGAGACTATCCCAGATGCTCCCTTAGATAACTTTTTGGACAAATTGTACTGCGGATGAGATTCCAATCCTGGAAAAAAAAATTAAATCATTCCATTACCTCTTTTCTGCTATGAAAAGTCTACTAGCACAAAAAAATAAATACTAAATTTTTAAAACAAGAAAAATGTTACAAATATTTCAGTTTAATAAACATAAAGTTATACGGTCATGAAATAAGTATTTTAAATAATATTGATTTGCTAAAATCCTAAATTAAATCAAAGTACAATAAATTTCTTAAAAAACTTATACTGTCATCAAATAAGT
>NW_027109167.1:84371-85730 GCF_000696795.3 Halyomorpha halys
GTTTTATAAATTATACTAGATTTTTATGTTATCAGATGCAATGTAACTAACAAAATAATTTGAAGAATAGGATTTATATTCTACAATATGATTCATCACAAATAATCTGAATCTGATACCTGAAACGGCAAAAAACCAACTAGTTATTTAGTAACTGTGAAAAAGTATAGCAATCCATATTTTTTTCACAATCTAAGAAACAAATAAATAAATTATGATTTTTGTTTCATATTTGAGATTTATTCTCATAATTTGTCTTGCATGGAATTTCAACTTTCGTATTAAGGATCAATATAAGAGTATAATACAACCAATGCTGGATGAGCAGCAAACAATGGAATATTGGTAATTAGTTGACTTCAGGAGAGGTCCTGCTGTGTTAAAGAACCTATTTCTTTTATAATCACAAATTAATTTATCTTAAAAATTACCTGGATAGTTAACTTTTTCAATGAGTGGGTGCTGCTCCAAAAACTTGGCAACCTCCGTCGCATTGTGGGTATGCCTTTCCATTCGTAGAGCCAATGTTTTAAGACCTCTGGTCACAAGGTAACAGTCAAAAGGAGAGGGTATTAGGCCCATATCTATTAGGAAGAAATCAGTTATAAATTACTGATAAATAAATCAAAAAGATCGAACAAAGTTATTGAGGAAATTTAAGCACTTACAATTCTCTATATAAGGAATTCTTCGGCTAAGTTCATCATCATTGGTCGTTAAAGCACCCATAATAATATCGGAATGACCATTCATGTACTTAGTCATGGAATACATTGCAATATCAGCTCCCAAATCAAGAGGTTTCTAAGAAAGATAAATTATATTTGTAAAATAAAGTAAATTATGAAAAAAAAAAAAAAAAATCAACTGAAAATATATTTTTCCTCACCTGAAGGTAGGGAGTCAAAAAAGTGTTGTCAACAACAAATATTATACCCTGATTTTTAGCTTTGAGTATGGCAGCAACGCTTGGAATGTCTGTAACTTTTAAGAGAGGGTTCGAGGGACTTTCAATCCAAACCAGCTGAAAATAATATTTAAAATAATCTTACAGAAACAAATCACTTAATCTTGATGATAAAAGAAAAATTACTTCAAGAATAGTTTTATAACAGCTTCACAACCGAAAATTTTATTTGATAATTTATACTAGCTAGGACAATTTGGAGAGCTGAACTAAAAAATGAACATTTTTTTCCATCGCGTACAGATTTGGTGCTAACCAATGATATGTGTACCAGTTTTGAAACCAAAAATCAATAGTCATCAAATCTGGATTCCTAGCAACTAGGGGTAGATAAACTTCAAATTTTTATTTATATACAGAAGATGGTTCAGGTGTGGTTTAATGTTATTTAT
>NW_027109167.1:85780-86571 GCF_000696795.3 Halyomorpha halys
TTGTAGAAAGAATAGTTGAACTAAATAAATGAGTGGTGAGAAAATAAAAATGACCTATTGACGATAGGTGACTGTAGAAAATAATAAAAGGCAAAATGAAAAGTTGGAAGGTCACTAATAAAATACAATAAAGAGTTATTGAGGAAAAAAAAATTATGGGTGTTTTAATAATAGGTCGAAACGTTGGCACAAATAAATAAGTTTTGTTTATTTGTGTATCTTTGCTGACCGCAACCCTCCTCCTCCATCTTCTCCTATTTCCTAGTCAACTATTAACACCTCATTATGTAATTAAAGAATGAAAAATTTACAAACAAAACCAAATTATGTTTATAGAATTAATAAAATAAAGAACTGTCTTATATAATGAAAAAATAATTAAAAAAAAAGAAAAAATAATAATAAAAATAGACAAGTACAGTGCGGATAGTACGTCTTGCATTAATATGGGCTTCAGGGCTTGAGATGAAGTTTCATTTTCTAAGTTGTAGGCTACTGCGTCTTTAACTGCTAGTAACTTAGAACAGAATTTAGTTAAAGATTTTTTGGTGAATTAATTTACTAATTCCAATTGTATTTCACGATTTAATAGACTATTTCTTGGAAACTAAGGGATATCTTGAAATTATTGTAATTTTTTTCATTTAAACAGGATGAAATCGGCGCCAGATATCATCATAGCTGTTTCGATCTGATTTTAATTTAGATTTTCTATTAATGAGAGGCTACAGCATTTACAGCAGTCTTCTAGGATTACGTTTTATAAATTATACTAGATTTTTATGTTATCA
>NW_027109167.1:88068-90848 GCF_000696795.3 Halyomorpha halys
TCAACACCTTGATGTATTTTGGAGTAAGACGATAAAAACTATTTACCTTCGTATTGGGTTTGATGGCTTTTTCTACTAATTCAACATTTGTAGTATCGATGAAATCCACCTCAAGCCCATTATTTTTACCAATAACCGCAAAGTGCCTTAAAAAGAAAGAAATAACTACATTAAATAGTCATATGATATAAATAACATAAAAACTAATAAATTATAAATTAATTAAAGAATTTTAGATAATTAATTTTTAACAAACCGTATAAATAAATTCCAAGTTTGTTAAAAGGGCTTTTCCTTCTCCAATTATACTAAATATTGCTTGTATATTGTAGATATACCTAACAGTACTTCCGTACAAAGAACAGTATAATATATTTTGTAATAATTTTAAAATTATTAAAAATAAAAATAAAAGGAATTTTTATCGTTTTTTAAACGATTTTCAAATATAAAAGATAATTTGGGTTCAAATTAAGAACTTTACTACTATATGGATAATAGAATTTTATTTTTAATTATTTAATATAAAAGACTCTTAATCTCAGGGCGTGTTGTTGCTAGGCAATCAGAAACAGGCATTTACTATAATTACAATTAATTAAATTTAAATCTATTTTATACATGTATCTATTTTTATGTATAGCAAAACTAACCTAGTTCACAATCTTCTATTGATGATCCTTGGTATCTTCTTTTTTCTATTGTTCTGTCCTAGCGTCCAAAATGGCTTCCTTCTTGACAGAAATTGATGAGGACCTCGTCATCCTTTCTCTTGCGAGCAGTTAGGGATTTTTCCAAATGATTTACTTTCTGAATATTATTCATTTACACTATTTCTTGATTCCTATTTTTCCTTTAATTTACTGTATTTTCAATTATGAGAGGACGAGTTAAAATAGTTTTTATGGTATTTAAATCTGCTCAACATGGCCTTGATTCAACGGATTTGTGGACAGAAGAATACGTACCGCCATCTTGGTTTTGTTTTGAATCACGAAGTTATTATAGACAATGAAAATTGGTTAGCTTGCTTTTTGGATAAACAAAACAAATTAACAATCTTAAAATGATACATAAAATAAAACATATTAAAAACCCTTTATACATCAAAATATACTATTTACTGAAAAATAGCATATTACAATTTATTATATTATACGTAAAACCAACAGTCCTTTCTAAATGAGTAATAATAACATGACCAAGTTATACTATATTATCTGTAAATATCACCCCCTAAATATTTGAAGTAGATAGTTTTATTTTTTTTGTTCATCATCAGTCACAATTTACTGAGCCAATGTAGTATGAACCATCAAGTTGCGGTGAGCCAATCATGTTACCAGAATGATGGGTGACCAGATTCCTAAGAAGCCACTGGGGGCAACCAAGGGTTAGAGGCAAACAAAAACTGAAGTGGGAAGACACAGTTGCACAGGATGTTATTACCTTTCTGAATCTTCAAAATTGGAAAACGACTGCTCAGAATGAAGCCATCTGGCGAAAGCTCATTGAGGCCATAGACCACATCAGTCTATAGCACCACAGAAAGAAAAAATATGTTTAAAAATAATTAAACAGATCCAAAAAAGTTTCATACCTGTTAGTGCCACCATAGATATCTTCTCCACAAATGACATGATCACCAGGTTTCACCAGTGCAGAGACACATGTCACAGTGGCCATGCCAGATGAAAAAGCAAAAGCATATTTTGCATTGTCAAGACTAGCTATGCACTTTTCTAGACTGTTTCTACTTGGAGTTCCGCCTCTTCCATGTGAATAACCCTAGTGAAAGAAACGTATTGTAATATTCAGAAATTATTTAAAGTAACTAAAAGGAATTTTAATAGTTATTACTTATTCTCATATCTAAAATATAGCTTAGGTTCAAATGAAAAGCTTTAATATTAAACAGATAGGAGAATTTATTTTATTTTTTATAAAATTATTGACTATTAATCTCAGAGCATATTTTTCAGGGAATCATAACAGACACTTTTCTACTAATAACATTTAATTAAATTAATATCTACTTTTACAATGCATTTAATTTTAGGTCGAGTGAAACTAACCAATCTGTAAAATCTTCTTTTGATGATTAATGGTTTTCGTTGTTTTCTTTCTCACAAACTGTTAACAAAGCATTTGGTTCTTTAACAGTTTTCAACACACTTCATCCACTGGTGATCCAAACAAAACAGTATCTTATTCTTCTTGGCTGTTCCTTTGATGTCTTCTTTTTCAAGATGTCTACCACTGAGAGTAGAAGATGATTCAGGACATCCTGCATCCAGGAGAAGTCCTCCCTCTCCCGCTCTAAACAATAAGTGTTCTAAACAAAGCCTAGTTCCTTCCCCTTGCCTAGGTGTTCGGTGCAAAACATAGATTGTAGCACAATGGTTTTGAGTTTTTACATATGATTTCCTTTATGAATACTTTTCTTAAATACTTATTCTTGACTTCAATTTTTTCTTAAATTTACTGTAACAACAATTATTATGGAAAGTTAAATGAAGTTTAAAATATTTGAATCTACTCAACATGGCCACGATTCAACGGACTTCGGAAAGGACGCACACCACCAGTTTCTTTATTTTGAATAACATATTTTTACTTCATATTTGACTGATGAAAATTGGTTAGCTTGCTTTTTGGTTCAATGAAATAAATAAACAATACAGAAATGATATTTAACATTGATATATTGTAATATGCTCTTTTTTAGTAAATAGTATATTTTGATGTATAAAGGGTTTTTGATATGTTTTATCTTATGT
>NW_027109167.1:91632-92362 GCF_000696795.3 Halyomorpha halys
ATTACCTATTGCCCACAACTGTGTGGCAGATTATAATATCTATCAATAAATAAATCTATCAATTTAAATAAAAAATATCTACTTTTACAATGCATTTAATTTTAGGTCGAGCGAAACTAACCAATCTATAAAATCTTCTTTTGATGATTGATGGTTTTCGTTGTTTTCTTTCTCACAAACTTAACAAAGCATTTGGTTCTCTAACAGTTTTCAACACACTTCATCTACTGGTGATCCAAACAAAACAGTATCTTATTTTTCTTGGCTGTTCCTTTGATGTCTTCTTTTTCAAGATGTCTACCACTGAGATTAGAAGATGATTCAGGACATCCTGCATCCAGGAGAAGTCCTCCCTCTCCCGCTCTAAACAATAAGTGATCTAAACAAAGCCTAGTTCCTTCTTACCCTTGCCTAGGTGTTCGGTGCAAAACATAGATTGTAGCACAATGGTTTTGAGTTTTTGCATATGACTTTATGAATGTTTTTCTTAAATACTTATTCTTGACTTCAATTTTTTCTTAAATTTACTATAACTACAATTATTATGGAAAGTTAAATGAAGTTTAAAATATTTGAATCGATTCAACGGACTTCGGAAAGGACGCACACCGCCAGTTTCTTTATTTTGAATAACGTATTTTTACTTCATATTTGACTGATGAAAATTGTTTAGCTTGCTTTTTGTTTCAATAAAATAAATAAACAATACAGAAATGATATTTAACATTGA
>NW_027109167.1:95717-96191 GCF_000696795.3 Halyomorpha halys
CCTGAACCAAATATGTCAAAAACAAAAATTTATAATTGTCTAAAAGTCAAAAATCTTATAATAAAAATAAATGTTTTCAACACACATATTTAATCTATTTTTGGATATTTCTATAAAAAAGAAATAAAAGATAGTTTAACTTTAGGAACTATAAAAATGGATGAACAGGAACCTAATAAATAAAGCCAATAAGTAATAAATAAAGCCATGTGTGAATATAGAACTAGAGTAAAAAAATAGTAGAACAATACATATTAGAAATAGTAACAATACTTATTAGAAATAGTAACAATACTTATTAATAATAATAATAAATAAGGTAAAAAGAGAGGTGTAAATGGTAAACCGATAGGTGAAATAAATTTGGCAACATTAAAAAATGGTAACAAGAAAGCTGTGTTATTTTTATATTATTATTCTCATTGTTTCCTTCTTACTTGTTACTGTACCTTAATTTTGCCACATTTACTTCAC
>NW_027109167.1:101196-102871 GCF_000696795.3 Halyomorpha halys
TTTTGTCACTTCTTACAATGTTTTTATCTTGTTTTTATTTTGTCCTGACAAAGCCCAAAGTGGGGTGTTGGTTAACATTGAATATTTTGTCTACTATTTTGTAACTTTATTGACTGCCAACTGGACTATCTTTCCACAATTTTAAATTAAAACTATGTACTTCTAAACTTTGTTACTTTGTTTTAATGTCATTATCGAGAGAAAATTAAAAATTGGATATCAATTAATACTTATTGCTGGATAAAACTTAGTTCTTTTTCAATAATTATTCAAAAATTTGATAGCTTTATGTAATATTATAAATCTAAGATGAGTTTACCTTATGAAGTCCAGGTCCATATTGTTTGAAGGTAGTGCCCATGTGTATCGGCGGAACAATTATTCCTGAAGACCACTGGTCCGGGCTCTGGCCAACATGAATAGCCCTTGTTTCAAAACCTTTATTGCTAAGGCTAGGTCCATGAGTATCAGTAGCACCACTTCCTGCCTTATTATTACCGTAACTTCCATTGGCTGTATCAGTCATTTCTGTACACAATAAGTTAAATTGAAAATAAATGGTTGGTTAAAATAAAACTGATTCAATTTTAAAATAGAAGCATATTTCAGTTATGTTCAACAGGAGCAATTATATGGTAGGGATGTATATGAAATTTACAAAAAATTTTGTACATCCCTTCCCATAAAGAAAAATTCTGTGATTTTGAGGGAGAGGGAGAGGGAGAGGGAGAGGTAGCAGGGGAGGGAGAAAGGGAGAGAGAGAGAGAGAGTGAGAGAGATTAAAAAAATAAAAAAAATTATCTGAACAACTAGAAATTAACATTTTGAGAACTTATTTTTCCAAATATCATAAAAACTACTACTCCTATAAAGCCAAAAGTTAAAAACTATTTTATAGTAAATTTAACTAGCTTTAATTTGAGTGCTAGCGGATATCTGAAGTCGGATGGTTCTTGAGATATATGTTTTCATAAATCAAACTCATTGTTCGAACTACTATAAATTAATTTATTTTAGCAAATATCATGAAAACTAATACTCTTATGAAGATAAACGTTAGGAACTACTTAATAGTATACTAAACTAGCTTTAATTTGAATGTTAATAGACTATATGTTAATATTTATAAGATATAAATATTTCAAGATAAATTCACTAACTACTAATCTTTCAGTTCATTTTTATGAAATGTTTCTTTTAGAAAGCTATATCTCGAGAACTATTGAGCGTAAATAGCTCTATTAAGGCTAATATCTCAGCAAATTTAATCTACTTTAAATAATGTTCTCTTAGATTTTTTATTGTTGTTAGTAGTTTTAAAGATATAGAGCGTTATTAGTAATAAAGCGTTAATAATATATTTTATTGGAATTAGAAATACATGACATCTGCTGTGTGAATCATTTAATTCTGTAAAACTAATTTAATAAATAGTACAAACATATATAATACACATGTTGTCGGTAAACTCATTTTTTTTTTATCAGGTTTTAAATAAATCCATTCAAAGAGTATTTTTTTTTTAATTTATATTTTTTTCACTTATAAATGAGCAGTCTTATAATTTTAACCAATTATCACTTAGCATTACAGCGGAAGTAAAATAAAACAAAATTGTAATTTGACCAAAATACGGCTAGTGGTCAGCGGAGTTATGAGACTCATAGCACCAGAC
>NW_027109167.1:104320-108056 GCF_000696795.3 Halyomorpha halys
ATGGCCAGCAAGAATCTAATGAAGTGTTACAATTATTGTATTGATTGCATTTTGAATTTTATTATTCTTAGAGTAATTAAATAATAAACGTATTATTTGAACTCACTTAAGTCTGTAATCTTCTTAAAATCCTGACACAAAGAGAAACAAACACGATCTAGTATTGGACGTCTGCCAGGAATAGCGCTGCTTTTAAACAAACATTACCTCCCACTCCACGCAGCAGTCCAGAGGCGACCTTCGTTGAGCAGCTTTGTTTATTTGACGCCAATACAGTCATTCCGCTAAAAACAATATTTTAATTTTCAATATAGCTGGATTAAGCATAAAGAGTCCACAAGCAAAGTGGAACTCGAAGCTCCTAGTTTATAATGAGGGACTGACTGAAATTAACCAGTGCTGCAAAACTCAATAATGAAAATGCGTGGAGTTAATTTTGAAAGGGAGTTAAATTTTATCTAAAAATTTAATAATGTATTACTCATTAATGCTGAGAGATGTAGAGTTAGCAGACATAAATATATAAACGTGTATTTGGAGGTCTCGTAAGTCCAAATAACCAAATAGTCCAAATAAGGTCTCGCAAAATGGTCTGTGTGAACAGCCAAGCTCAAAAATGAAAATTTTGTAAGTAAAATTACATAATTAAGGCGGCTATATAGTCTGGGATAAGACGGGTACTTTTTCGATAAAATCGACCGACTGGAAACGCCATTTTATAAATCGATTTTTCTCATTTTTTTTTATTTTCTCAAAACAACTCAAATGATTTTTATTAAACTTGTCATACACCTCGGAGACCCAGCTACATTAAATTGTATTCTTGGTAATAACACAATTTATATTTGAATATAAATTTTCTATTACTATGAAAATTTTCATGTGGAAAACTTCCACACGAGTTCACCAGTAGGGGTATTCATGATCTTTAGTTTAACATATTAAATGGAAAAAATTACTAATAATTAATATGATTCCCTATTAATTGACTATTTCATATGGTGATTTAGTTTGTAATTAACGACCTGGGCAGAATAGCCTGCTAAACATTTTTAAATTTGGATGTAAAGGGTGTAAATTTATATTTAAGGGATACTATATTATTAATAATAATGTTGTTAAAATTGTTACAAATGAATGTATAATAAGCTGTTAATTGTTTGATTGTCCTTAAGAAAGGCCGAATTGGCCGAAACATTGGACTGTTGATACAATATAGTGTTGAGACTTAACAAGGATACCATTTGATTTATTTAATAAATAAATACCAGTCTCAAGCAATTGAAAAAATTATATATAAAGAAAAAACCTATGTTAAATGGAGAAATATTTCCTTCTTTTAGCATGTTAAAACAATATAACATCATGAAAAAAATTTCCTTCCCCTACCATGTTAAAACGATATAATATATAACAGAGTTGAGAGTCTGTTACTAGGTCTGATAAATGGAGAATGACGTCATGCAACAGACCAGCTGAGCTCGTCACAAATTTGTTTGATTGTTTTTTAGTATTGTTTTGGATGTTTTTAAATCTAATAAAGCAATGGATGACAATACTAATAATGTAGTGACAGTTGTCAATTAGCTCATCTTGATTCTCTACCTCACAAGTTAGAAGATCAAACAAACTTTCACAAAACTTCCACTTCTCCTTCAAATTAGGTATTTCGTAATAAATTATTTTAATCAAAACCTATAAATAAAAAATAACTTGAAGGTTTCGAAGAAAAGGAAATAAAACAAGTAGCTTGAAAAATCCGCTAGGAGCTCTTATGCATTTACCATTTAACAGGACTGTAAATATGGCTGCTCACAATCCTATACTTAAAACATTTAACATTGTAAAACATTTCACATTTAACACAACATAATGAATACCCCTCATGCTATGCGTTATATCGTTTTAACGCGGTAAGAGAAGGAAAAATTTCTCCATTTAACAAAAGTATAATAAATAATAATAATAAAATAAACCCCTATAATAGGGGTATTCATGATGTTGTGTTAAATGTTAAATGTTTTACCATGTTAAATGTTATAACTATAAGATTGTGAGCAGCCCTATTTGAAGTCATGTTAAACGTTAAATGCATAAGAGCCCCTAGCGGATTTTCTCAGCAACTTGTTGTATAAGCCTTTATGTTTATAACCTTCCTTCCAGACCCTCATGTTATTGTTTACTTCAGTTTTGATTTAAGTAATTAATTACAACATGCCTAGAGTGAGTGAAAAGTGGAATTTGTGAGAAAGTTTAGCTTATGAAATGAAATGAAAAAATAAATTTATTCTGGGACATATGTCCCCTAAGAATAATTACATGGTTCATATAGTGAGATTTTTATCTGGCGAGCGTTTACAAATTTTCAGATAGTAGAATGAAATTACATTTTTTTTTACTGTTTTTTTTTCTCAAATGTATCATTAAAATTATCCATTCTGGTTTAATAGCAGGGATATGAATACCACAAACACACGATAGAAATGAGCTGTACAACGAAAATGGCGGCGATCTCAACTGGTCTATTGTGTGACGTCATTCTCCATTTAACAGACCAAGTAACAGACTCTCAGCCATGTTAAATGTTATTTCGTTTTACCACGGTAAAAGAAGGCAATTTTTTTTCGATTTAACATAAGTTTTTCCATTTAAAACGCTTTAACATGTTAAACCAAAGATCATGAATACCCCTAATATGGTTAAGAGTCTGTTAAATGGAGAGTGACGACAGACAACAGACCAGCTGAGCTCGTCACCATTTTGTTTGTTATAGTAACAAGTAGTATAGTATTGTACATATTACTTGCTCGTAGTTTGTGTTTTGATTGTGTTAGTATTGTTTTAGATGTTTTCATAACTAATAAAGCAATGGATGAAAATAATAATAATGTAATAACAGTTGTCAATTAGCACATCTTGATTCTCTTCCTCACAATTTAGAAGATCAACAAGGCACTGAGGGACCATATTTTCACACAACTTCTACTTTTCACTTAATTTAGGCATGTTGCATTAAATTACTTTAATCACAACTTGAAGTAAACAATAACATAAAGTTTTGGAAAGAAAGGTTATAAAACAAGTTGCTCAAAAAATCCGCTAGGAGCTCTTATGCATTAGCATGACTGCTCATAATCCTACACTTATAACATTTTAAAATGGTAAAACATCTTACATTTAACACACCATCATGAATACCCCTTATGTTTATCGTTTCTGTTTGTTATTTTGGCACTGACCGATAGATGTCATAGATGTCAACTTCCACTAGCTGTATGTTGTAATAAATTACTTTAATCAAAACTTAAAAGTAAACAATAACACGAAATTTTCGAAGAAAAGGTTATAAAACAAGTTGCTCAGAAAATCCGCTAGGAGCTCTAATGTATTTAACATGACTTTAAATAGGGCTGCTCACAATCATATACTTATAAAATTTAACATGGTAAAACATTTTACATTTAACAAATCATCATGAATACCTCCAGTGTACAAAATAGGGGACGTAGATAGGGTGCTAAGAGAAAGTTGAGTTGTGATTTTTCAACTAACTATAATTATTTAGCGTTATTTATATTGAGTACTATCTCGCTGAATGTATTAAATAAATATAATATGGCAAAGAAAAGAAAATATGCAAAATTGAATAGAGGGACAAAGATATGTAAACTTTTAGCTTGGATTTTATTTTTGGATTAAAACCTACCAAAGACCGACCCATGAATATCGAAGAAGT
>NW_027109167.1:109213-110339 GCF_000696795.3 Halyomorpha halys
GTAAAACATCTAACATTTAACACAACATCATGAATACCCCTAGTGTTTTACCACAAGGGAGTGTTATATCACATTCGAAAATGTTCGCACAAGTATTATACACGATGAAGGAGCCGGATGACCGTTTATCACCACAAATGAAGAAAACATTGAACATTCACGTGAAACGGTGTTCTTAGACAGACGAATAACTATTGATAAAGTGGCACATCGTCTGCCAATTAGTCACGGTTCTGGTTCCAATCACCCACAACAGACTTGGGTTTCTTAAAGTTTGTACAAGATGGGTCCCAAAACAACTCAAACAGTTGCATAAACAAAGGCGCTTGGACACCTGCCAAAACCATTTGGATCGCTATGGTAACGAATGGGACAACAACATTCAATCCATTAATTTATACATAGTTTTCATTAAAGTAATTAAAAATTAGGGTGAATACAGAATAGCTTCTGGCTCAAGTCCACCTCTAAAAAACAGAAAACTAAAAGATTAATATCAAAGAGTAAATATTTTAAACAATGACTTGACAAAAATTGGGGCCATAAGTGAATAATAAAATTAATTAATGTCATGTCCAGAGAGAGTGAGGAGAGGCGCTGGGTGATTAAATTAATCTTCATAAATCTCAGTATCTATTATTGATGACTAAAATTGCCTTGTCATCTTGAATTTGATGTTTACTTTCCGTTATCATAACTATTTAGAAATATAATCCAGGGAATTGTTTCATTAACATATATATATTTTTTTTTTTATACCAGATCTGCCTGGTGGGCCTTACATAGTTGATTTAACCGTTATATTATATATATATTTTTAACAGTTGATTATGGGGAGGTATAGTCTCGTACAAAAGACACCCCTGACTATAGACTTCTTCTTTATTATTAAAAGAAAAAAAAAATAAATAAATAGATAAGAATAATGATTCTTAATAAAAGAGGAATGTAAATTTAATAACAAAAAATAATGATATTGGTACACTTAAATAAAACAAACAATTGCCCCCTAATAATAAAAAGAAACAAGTTAATTTGAAAAAGGGACGAGAGAAGAATGAGAAAAAAATAATGAACAAATAAAATGAGTAATAATAATAAGTAAAATAGAGGTAGTGTGACTATG
>NW_027109167.1:114519-115859 GCF_000696795.3 Halyomorpha halys
TTTTAATGTTCAATCTAATCATCCATTTAGTGAAATATTGTTCTAGATCATTAAGGTGACATTCCAAAGTGTTTCTAGCTATTATTTTCATTAACGTATGATTTTGCACGTATAGTTTTAGAAACTAAGTTCGATTCTGGTGTGTTGAAATAATTTAATATTTAGGTTTTCCATGATCTTTATTTTGACATGTTAAAGTGTGTTAAATAGAGAAATATTTCCTTCTTTTAGCATATTAAAATGATATGGTCTATGGGGAACGGGAATGACGTCACGCAACAGCTGAGCTCAACATTTTGTCAGCTGTCGTTTTCTTAGGATAGTTGCTCGTAGTTCGAGTTTAGTTTTTTTGGTTTTTATTTTGGACGTTTTTAAACTCTGATAAAGTAATAGAGAAAAAACTAGGAGAGGGAACATGGAATAAATGAGGTAGAGTAAAGATGCATGACGAAGTACTGCAGATTTTATCATCTCGTAAAGATTCCATCGTTATAAAACAAGTCACCCAAAAAAATGCTGTTGCTCAAAAATGAAGGCTGCTCACAATTCTATTCTTACATTTACCGTGTTAAAACGTTTTGTAATGAAAAAATCACAAATACTCCTAAAGTTAAGTCATCTAACAAACAATAATTCTGTTCCAAAAAACATTTCTGACGTTACAGAACTGTACAAAGGATAATAGTACAAGAGCCCAAGAGGAGAAAAAAAGGCAGTTATCTCACCCCCATTTTTGATTACTTTAATGAAAACTATGTATAATTAATAGTCTAAATTGATGAGTTTGCCAAGTATAGGTAAGGGGGAAAAATGGCGGGTGATTCAAAGCGATAAAAAAAAACAACTAATTTTTCATTCGGAGCTCTATATCTTAAAAATTAGAAACAACACAAGAAAACCTAAGAGAACGTCATTTAAAGAATAGTAAATTTGCTAAAATATGAGCCCTAATAGAGCTATTTACATCCAATAGTTTTCGAGGTATAGATTTTTTCAAAAGCGACATTTCATAAAAATGTTGTATGGGACGTACTGAAAGATCAGTAGTTAGTGTTATTTTGAAAATTTTATATCTCAAAAATCATTTGACGTACTGATGTCAGTTAGCATTCATATTAAAGCTAGTTTAATGAGCTATAAAGTAGTTTATGATGTTTATCTTCGTAGGAGTAATAGTTTACATGAAATTTGCTAAAATAAATTAATTTATAGTTGTTCGGGCAAATTTTCATTTGCCAAATTTATATTCATATGTGAATGTCATAAAAACTACTACCCTTGTGAAGAAAAGTGTCATAAACTACTTTATACTAAGTAAAATTTCTTTTATTTTAAGTGTT
>NW_027109167.1:117219-118614 GCF_000696795.3 Halyomorpha halys
ATTTTGACTATTAATTATGCATAGTTTTCTATTAATTATGTTTTTTTCTTCCTGGTTCTTGTACTATAAGTAGTACTAGTTTAAGAGCCCATGGGGAGAAAAAAAGGCATTATTTTAGCCCAAATTTTGATTAATTTTATAAATGCTATGTATTAAGTTGTAGAATAAGTTCGTAGCTTTGTTCAATATTTCAATTTAATCCCCTTTGTGTTTATAAAATCATGTTTACTTGGTCAATAATATTTACATTTTCTAAAAAAGGATTATATAAGTTGCTTTTATGCTTCAGTTTCAACCGAGATTCCTTATCTTAAAGTAGTACTTTGCTTGCTCAAAATGGAAGAGAAAAAAAAATCATTTTCGTCATTTAATGATTTTTTATTTCTGAAAAAGAAAATCCGCTGCACAAATGGTTAGCAAAATTTGCAGTGTGTATGGCGATGATGCTTTAAGAGAAAACACCGTTCGTAAGTGGTTTGCTCGGTTCAGAACCGCAAAATGGTTCCTTTGATGTCGAGGCCCCAGTCAGTAAATGACTGAATTATGATGAAGATATTAGTTCATTATGACTGATCTGGTAGAATTGGAGAGGGGGCGTCACTGGAAAAATGTATGTAGACAGCGATTGGGATCGGCATTGAACCTTCGGGTTCGCCAAGCCTTCATTATTATAAGTATCATTATTATAAATACATAATGAGGAAAGAGTTAGTTAACATTAACATAGTTGAGATGGGTTAGTTTGAATCTGCTGATAACTAAATTTAGAAAAAATAATACTACACAAGAGTATTAATGAAATAGGTTCAAACGTAAATCTAATAAAATTTATCGAAAATGCTTTATATTTATATAGCGTCGAGGAGATCAATATAAGAGAAGATTTTTACATTTTTTGAACAGGGAACTGCACGTCGATTTCAACTATTACAGCACTTACTAGACAAACGGTCTAAATTTCCAACACATTACAAAAGACTGATCTACATCACTGTAATAAGGCCAATCTGGACATATGGAGTTGAGCTTCGGGGCTCCACTAAACCTTAAAATTCCTCTCGTATTCAATCCTTACAATCCAAAATCATCAATGCTTCTTACTTTGTCACAAATAAGATCACACATAAAGACCTTTATGTTGCCTATGTAACCGATCTAGCCCGAACCAGATATCACTCCTTCCATAATAAACTCCCTAACCACTCAAACCCCCTAGTTTCTAACTTTGCTTCCTCTTCCATTCCTGACAATCCTTCGAGGCGCCAGAAAAGAAGATGGCCACGAGACCTGCTAATGTTAAACGTCATTAGAGTGCTGCCAATGGGTAGTTTCTCTACACGCCTGTAACACTCCAATTTAACTTAGATCAGATTTACTAAATGTATGATAATGTAC
>NW_027109167.1:118664-119181 GCF_000696795.3 Halyomorpha halys
TTTAATGAGCTATAAAGTAGTTTATGATGTTTATCTTCGTAGGAGTAATAGTTTACATGAAATTTGCTAAAATAAATTAATTTATAGTTGTTCGGGCAAATTTTCATTTGCCAAATTTATATTCATATGTGAATGTCATAAAAACTACTACCCTTGTGAAGAAAAGTGTCATAAACTACTTTATACTAAGTAAAATTTCTTTTATTTTAAGTGTTGGCAGAAATATGTGCGTCTTATGGATATAGAGATATATTTTTTCAAAAACCCAACATTTTATACGAACAACTATAAATTAACATTTTGTGAGTTTATTTTGTCAAATATCATAAAAACTACTTCTCCTACAATGATAAACATAATTAACTATTTTGTAGTAAATTTAACTAGCTTTAAGGAATATGGTCCGGGTGCGGTAAAAAAAAAAAACTCAAATAGTAGAAATATACTATTTTATTGAGCCAACGTTTCGCCCCACGTTGCAGGGCTTCCATTTTTGTTTTGACTGCCGTCAAAATAG
>NW_027109167.1:121248-121599 GCF_000696795.3 Halyomorpha halys
ACACAAGTTCAGTCTTGATGGAATCCTCCCGTCTACGGTTCGGTCTACCCAACCGCGTATAGAATGAACTAGAGCGAGTATGGTAAGAGGGAGGTGTATAAAGGATTTCCTTACTGTCAGTTTGCTTACCGTCTGATTTTAGTTGTATTTATTAGACTGCCTATATATATCGTGTTAACAAAGTTTGGTTGCGATGAAAAAATGAGTGTGTCTTACATTTGGTTGCAACTATCAGAAAGATGATTTATAATCTAATATGAAGGTCTTTTGTTACAGCTAACTTATCAACGATTAAATAACTATCGTTGAATTATTCATTAACGTTTTCCTAAACTAACGGTTATTGGACAT
>NW_027109167.1:121649-122281 GCF_000696795.3 Halyomorpha halys
TGAAAAGAAGATGGCCACGAGACCTGCTAATGTAAAATGTCATTAGAGTGCTACCAATGGGTAGTTTCTCTACACGCCTGTAACACTCCATTTTAACTAAGATCAAATTTACTGAATGTATTATAAACATACAGTTGTAAATTTCAATAAAGATATTGAAAAAAGTATTTATATGTCTATAGCTAGTATTTAGGAATACTCCTATAATATAATCCTAAAATCTTATTCACATTTTTTTATTTTTTTTTTTTATTATTTCTATATTCACTATCCTTCCTGTTTCATTTATATTCATGTATCTATCTTTTAATTTACATTCATGTGTTATCTTCTTAAGTGTACTTATATTAATTACTTTATTATTTATTTTCTATTATATTTTACACTTTTCTGTATCCCCGCTCATTTGGTATATTTTGTTTCTTAATCACTTACAAACATTGTATCCCATTATTTTATACTTTACTTTTCCTTTGTTTTTTTGTTTTTTTTTTAAATATTTCTTGTTCCCCCTATTATGTATATTACCATTTATTGTTCACCTAATTTAAATACTTTTTTACTATGTTTACTTTACAAATTATTTTGGTTATTGTGGCATAACTGCCGTCCCCAATCCTCCCAATACAAAC
>NW_027109168.1:0-904 GCF_000696795.3 Halyomorpha halys
ATTTTTAATAATTCCATTTTTTTAATTTATTTATTTGTAGCTTCATTTTGCACTTCATATTTTTTTAATATACCTACCAAAATTTTTAAGAAAAATTTGATGAGTCCCTAAATTTAAATAAAGTTTGAATATTATATTTAGTATTTGTGTTGAGTCCCTGGAAAAGAGAAATATAGAATGAATGGGAGAGGAATAGAGAGAATTAAAAATATACGGCTAGGATGAAAACGAGAAGAGAGGAGTATTAAAAAAAAAAAAAAAAAAAAAGGAAGAGAAAATTTTTAGGAATAGGAACAAGAACAAAACAGAAAAATACTGGATACAAATTAGCTTAGCATAGTTATAAAAAAAAGTATATATTATGATATATAGTTATAATGAGAAAAAATATATCTTTGTTAATTACTAATGTTAGTATATATATTTCATCTTAGGACTGATTAGGTAGTTGCGTACTAGTAGCGAACCATTTTATTTGGTTAGCATTATTTGCTATAAAAAACTACTTTTTCTCTAATATTTCGATTTAATTCCAGTATCATCTAAAAATTAATTTACAAAATCGTCGACCAGTAAGTACTCATCACTAGAGCTAAAAATTTGACGCAAAGATTTTTCATATTTTTCACTGACAAAAATATCACCACGTGTTTTGAAATGTTTTGGCACATTTGAGATCAATTTAAACGGGTATTTTAAATATGTTCACATATTTCCAACCATACTGTTCACTTCTTTGTTTGATTCATATCAAGACGTGACTAAGGATGGGTACGATAAAAAAAAATTATTAACACTCATCTTTAGGTCCTGTGCAATTTCCTATCTGATTCCTCAAATTCTTTAAACCTTATAATGTTCTTCCAAATTTATTGTTTCCAAGAATTGGACTGTAAATTAAGGA
>NW_027109168.1:3804-7298 GCF_000696795.3 Halyomorpha halys
CGCAGGGCCTTGTAGGAATGTAACTTCGTCTTACAGGGTACCATGTCTGTAAGCACGAGGGGTATGTAAGTCCGGACCAGGTGCCAGCCATTTCAGGAACAAAGGATGAGTCGTCTAGAGAAAGTAGAGAAGCAATAGACATATGTATATTTCCAACAATTATTGCACTACAACGTACTGATCCACTTTGCACATTGTTATCCTCTGTCTCTTGAGGAGGTGATTCTGGTAAAGCGGGAATTCGCGATTTGGCTATTTCTTGCCTAGTCAGTCTCTGGGCTATTAAACGCCTTCGAGTGATACTACGTGTAGGACTTTAGCTTTCAGTATATTTTTAATTAATTAAAACGATATGAATATTGCAATATCTTATGAAGTTGTTACAAGTATCAAATAAAATAAAATTATATACGAGGAATAGTCAGTAGTAGTTCCTGAGTTAGCTGGTAGGTTGCGTCTTGCTGTGCAATAGTGGTTTAGGTACCTGTTGTAGTTATAACTACTATAGTATAGACCAGCAAGTAACTGTTTCTACAATTTTATTCAGGTTGACAACTTCAAGCAGGTTTATATCAATTTGTTTTATTTACGCTAATTATTATAGGAACTTTTGGTATCCAGAACCATATTATCTAACTTTATTTCAAGATTTAATAATTAATTATTATTATAAATATTTAAATACAATTATATATATTTTAATACAAATTATCATGCCTTTAATCTTTTTCTTCTTTTTTTAGGGCAATATCTTTGAATTAATAATTCGTCTATTGACACAAAAAAAAAAGTTTTGAAATGTGAATTGTCCTTGTTTTTCTACGCCACAGGAAGTAGGATATTTCGCCATTTTACCTCTCGCAGTCCAACACAAGATTATTTTGGCTCTTAGTTGGTCCACATCCTGCTGAATACCTTCTAGACCAATACACGTCAAAAGATGGTCTCCATCCATGTCTCCCATGTTGCATAGAGGACATTTCGATGAATATACGATGCCAATTCGATAGTGGTGTTTTTGAAGAACAACATGTCCTGTTACTAGGCGAAAACAAGCCATTCCATTAGCTCTGCTAAGATTGCCGGGGATTCGTTTATCCTTATGCAGTAGGCTCTCCCACTTCTTTCCTTCCACTAGATCTTTATGTCTAGCGCTTATAATTTATTTGTCTGTTCTGTAGGAAAGTGGTTGAACAGGCTGGTTCTTCGTACAACCGAGCTTAGTCAACTTGTCAGCTTGTTCATTGCCATACATACCAACATGGTCTGGCAACCACTGTAGAGCTATAATCCTTTCTCTTTTCTTCATATAACAGGCATGTTTCTGCACTTGTCTTCCGTGGCTGTCTTTGCGATACCTAGTGTTGATAATTTTTAATTACGGCTGAGAAGTGGTTAAAGATCATAGTGTCTTAAATATCAATAGTGTCCTCCATCTCAGAGCGCATAGCCTGCATTTCTCCATTATAATTGTGAGATCCTGCTCCAACGGGAAATGATATTTGAATATTGCTTGAGTATATATACAATTACTCCAGCTCCCTAGTTAATATCGGTATAAATGTGTAGCCTACCAAATAAGCATTAATTCATTATATTTTTTTATAGCTATATAATAAATCTTAGTATTTATACTTTCATTTCTAATTTCAATTGCGTTAAGCCCCTGGAAAAGAGAATTTTAAGATGAACGGGAGTATAATAGATAGAATCAAAAATATGCGGTCAGAGAACCAAAACTAGAAGAGGGGAAGAGAAGAGAAAAAAAAGAAAAGATAGAGCAAATTGATAAGAGAAGAAAAAAAATCGCAAAAATAAAAATCGTGTAGAAAAAACAAACAAACAATATATGATAACTAGTTAAAATGCGAAAAAGAAATTATAACTTTGTTAATTACTAATAAAAGTATTTATATTTTATCGATCTATGTGAACTCATCACTTTGGCAATACAATTGAACACCGTTTATAACGAAATAACTTAAACACCATATAAATTTGAAAGAATTTTATAAAGGAGAAAAAAAGAAAAAAATATTTTTAGTGGCTGACAACAAATATTTGAAAATATCAGTTGCAATATAAATGTAGAATATACCTTTAGAAAATCAAGGATTTCATAAAAAAAAAATAATTAAAATTTTAAGGGATAATGAAAAGTGACGGAAAAAGTATAAATAAACTGAATTTATTAATTATATTTAGTGAATTAAAGTACTCTTCCTAATTTAAATTTCTCTCTTTAATATAAAAACGACGTTTTGGGGCTGTCATTTCATCATCTGGCATCTACAAAAAAATTTACAATATTAATAATATGCATATAAAATTTATAAATACATCACAATTTTTAAAACAATGACCTTAAATAAATAAGTCTTCTAATATCACATTCGCTTCTCTTTATTAGTGATATGTATTGAACTACTCAATCATATAATTTAACCACATCAGGTGGGATATTTGCTAAATAGGGGACCCTTGTGTTTGTGTACCACACTGGCCTTGTGTATCAGAGCTTTTCACAGTTTAGTGTACCACAATTCCTGCCAGGAGCAAAAGACATTAAGGCAAGGAGAGACTCTTCCTAGACACTTGAGAACTTTCCAACCCCCTCTGGGGCCTAGAGGGGACGTTCACTTAGGTGGTCTATTGTCACCTATAGCCAAGGAGTAATATGATTCAAAAAAGGTGAGGCCTCTAAGTGGAGGTGGGACAAAAGAGGCAGGACTACTCGACCAGGAAAAAGAGGATTGAAGACTAAGACATAGAGAGAAGGAACTAGGCTTGAGAGAGGAAGAAAGACGGGGTTGGAAGAGAAGGAACAGATGACAACCAACCCATTCCACCTACATCTTCCACACCCGTTGATTTTGGTATACAGTTGTAATATAATATTTTATTGCTATGTACTAGTAGCAGATTTACTTGGGATGCCAGGATAATCGCTGAAGGCAATTATCCAAAAATAAGTTAATTAATTGATTATAAATTGAGTCCTAAAAACTATTATTATAATTGGATTCCGTTCCAAAGGTTGTTTGCGTGTTTACCAGTTTACCAATTAAATACCCTTATATTTATAAAATGTTCTTATCATTAATTATATAGTATAATAAAGAGTGGTATATTGGGTTATATAATAGTATATAAACTACATAAAGAAACTAAGTATTTATTTACAATTTGTTATGATTCAAATGATTTATGATGATGAGTTAATTTATACTTATAGCTGCTGATGCCGTGGGATGTAGTGCCGTAGGTGTCTTCTGTTTCATCAGGGATGTCCAGGTCTGGTGGCCCTTCTCACGACTTCGTCTGGTCGAAGTGCATCCTGACTGTCGTGGTACTTCCCCGTCTAAAGCTTCCTGTTGAGTGTCTTCGCCTGTTCTTCTCTTGTCGATTTCCTCTGTATTTTTCTCCCTCTTCCCTTTTGGGGCGTTACCTTATTTTTAAATCTCTTCTCTGATTGGTTATCGATGTCCGAAGAC
>NW_027109168.1:12573-23408 GCF_000696795.3 Halyomorpha halys
TAAACACAAAAGGTCTCTGGAAAAGAATCCAATTATATTTATAGTTTTCCAGGACTCAATTTAAATTAATCGTTTAACTTATTTTTGAATAATTGGATTCAGCAATTGTCCTGGCATCCCGACGACAGATACATAGCAATTAGTCAGGCTTTGATTCTCCTTATTAGTCTTAGAATACTAACAATACTCATATTGTTGTCAGTTATATAAAAAATTAATAATTCAAAATTCAAAATAAAGGTATAATAAGGAGATCTAAAACATAATGAATCTTTCAGAAAACAGGTTATCTTTACAAAACGATAACGAATAGACTACAAGCTATGTCAATTCTCCCCAACCTCTGTTCCACAAGAGATGACTAATCTATTAACAATAATAAAACTATATTACACCATCACATTACTGTATTAAATTTGTTTCATTAATCAATACTATTGTATAACATTAAATTACCAAATGATTAACAATATCTATGTAATTTGTATATAAATGTTTAATATATGTCTTAAAATTAATAGCGTTACTTATGTTTTTCACTTGCTCAGCTTCCACTGACTCACTACCAGTGATGCGGCGAGAGGGATGCGCTGGGATCTTTTGAGCTATGCTCTACCTCTCACACGTGGGGGATAGAGTGTACTCAGGGATCCTCAGGTCGATTGTGTAAATATTAAATATAAGAGTGTAAATGTGATTAGAGATTATTTTATTTTATTTATTTATTTTTTCATGAACATAGTTTGATTATGTTCATTTTCTCTATCCTTCTGTTTGTATATATTTTAAGAGAGATTTTATTTATTATTATTTTATTTATTTATTTATTTTTCATTGTTATTTTATTTTATTTTGGTATGAATGTGACCATTACCTAATGCTCACAACTGTATAGCAGATTGTAATATCTATCAATAAGTAGACTCATGTTTTTAGTGATATGTATTGCTACTGTCATTTTTCTATTTCTTGTGTGATGGACTGTCTAAAATTTTTGGATTTGTAAAATCATATAAATTTTATACTATGTTGGACAAGTGCTGAGTTGTTAATATTTTTGACATTTTTACAATTACTCTTGTGTTTCTCAACTCATTAATATTTTTTTGTTGTTTAGGTTATTAATTTTTTAGTAGTCTCTACTATATAAACTTCTTCATAATTTTGGCAATTAATTTTGTAAATTACATTTTGTTTAACATTGTTATCAATTTTATCTTTCATATTATTGAGATAATTACCTAATTTATTATCATTATATAAACCTAATTTAAGATTATTATGGTAATATTCTATAAATATCCTTTTAATTGTATCTGTTAAACCCAGTATAATGTACACCATAATGAAAGTCATCCAGTAGAACCTATAACATTTTGAATTGATTAAAATGGTTGTTATGACAATAGACAGTTTCAATCTTACTTGTATAAGTGAAAAAATTAAGTTTCATTTTAAGTAGGATGGTAAGTGAAAAGCACGCAATATTCCCATTTCACTGCCGATCCTCTATTTTTTTTTTGCTCTTCTCTATCCGTACATATGGTTTCTATCTTTACTCTGCTTAGTTCTTCGTGGTCCCAAAGAAGGCCTACCTTATGGGTCTATACGTCACTATTTAATACATTTTTATTTTCTATTTATTTACTAAAATAACAATATTAATAATAAATGGAATATAGTTCAAGTGCCGTAAAAAAAAAGCAACTTAAATAGTGCTAACTATTTTAATTGAGCCAACGTTTCGCCCCATGTTCTATTCGTTTATCTCCTGTCAACCTCCCACCCCTGACGAAGCCCTGCAACATGGCGCGAAACATTAGCTCAATTGAAATAGTTATCACTATTTGAGTTTTTTTTTACCGCACCCGGACCATATTCTATTTATTAAAATAGGATTGGTAAAGAAAACTAATTATATTTTTTACATAATACTCATTCTAATTTACAATGTAGTGACCATTGTTTTCGAATTTCTTACTCCCATCTCTCCAACAGCTGAATAATCCCATGTTCATAGAATGTCTGTAGCTTATTAGCAAAAAAGTGATAAAGGTGCTCCCTGATACCCTGTTCGTTTTCAAACCATTTTCCACCTAAGGAATTCTGTAGTGACCGGAATAAGTGTTAGTCACTAGGAGCAAGGTCCGGTGAATAGGGCAAAAGATCCCATCCAAGGGCTAACAATTTATTGTGGGTGACTAACGAAGTGTGGGTCATATTTATAATGATGGAAGACGAAACCCTTTCGATTTGCCAGTTATGGGCCTTTTCTTCGAATCGATTTATCCAATTTTGTTATTGAGAGCATTATACAGTAGAATTGATCGATACACCTTATGGAAACAGCTTTTAAAAAATCACACCCTTGTAATCCCACCATACAGAAAGCATTATCTTCTATGGGTGCAATCCTGCTTTAGATGTGGTTCGTTGGTCTCTAAGATTCTTTTCACACCACATTATCATTGACAAACCAAGTATTTTCAGAAATGGATCGTTTTCTTGAATCCCAAATGGAAATGTGTTTTGCCAAGTTGGTTTCGTTCAGAGAGTGGGGGCCCCAACATAAAGATTAGAAACGTAGCCGTGCTTCCGCAAATGATTTTCTAGGCTTGTATTTGATACGCCTAGGACCTCTGTGATGTCTTGCACTGATTGGGATGGATTTTGATCGTCTATCGCCTTAACATCAATGGTTTCAATTCCCTGCTCTAAACTTCGCAAACCATTTTCGGCACGCGCGTTATGTTAAGGCATTATCCCCATAGACCCCTCATATTTGTTTATGTACCCCTGCAGCTCGCTTTCCTTTTTTGAAGTAATAAAGCAAAACATGCCTATAATGCATATTGCCGTCCATCTTCTCAGATGGATCAAAAAACAATACTGACCTACTCTTAACAAATGTTAACAGACAAAACTTTTTACATATTACAAGGAGGATAAACAATCCTCTGTTAGGATTAATTGCATCAGAAAAATGTGACGTATTATGAAAGAAACATGAATACTAATACACTCGGTCAATCAGAAAACTTCCAGTAAACTAGATTAATATTAATCACCATCCTCCTGACATGTGTGACGCTTGTGTTGCTGCATATTAACAACTACCAAGAAATTCCATATAATATAACAGCATTGCCTTGTCAACTAAATGTTATAGTTCACAAAATTGCATTGGCTGCTACAGCATTAGCTATCCGTGGAACTCGATCTTTACTGATTGTGTAATGAGGAAGTTCTAAACCGTTCGATTCCTCAGGATCGGTTGTAGACCTGCACAAACCCTAAATTAGTACGATCCAAACAACATACGCCTTCGGCAGGAGTGTATTTGGATAGCTTCGGTTATTAGCTCGTTAAGGGAGAGATCAAAAGGGAACGTGTTAGGGAATCATTTGACTGATAAGTTCGTTAACTGTTTGGTCGCTACCTACACACTATTTTGCTTCTTCAGCAAATATTAGAGACCAATTATAGAAACGAGCATATTTAGCAATATTTAGAAATCGTTAACAACCTTTTTTCCTCTTATAAATAAGTCTATATAAAATACTACATAAAAGTCTCTGCGTAGTTGATAAAATACGATTGAGGAGTGCAAATCAAACATTTAAACTAACAACAGTAAAATAAATAAAGATATTTTTAAGAAAACACGATTATAAAAAAAGTGCACTAAACGGAATAAAATAACTTTCTAACAACACTGCATAATTAAAACTATAATTTTATTTTTGTGTAGGGTATTTTTGTGAAAACTATTTTCTATTAATTTCTTCTCTTCATTCTAATTCATAAATAATTAACTGAAAATATAATCTATAAACATTTTTTGTAGAACATATTTTTCAATTATGTTCAAAGAGAATTTTATTCGAAGACAAAAAAAAATTACAACGCAACATAGAAATTCAATTAAAGAGTAAATTAAAACATTTTGGAAAATACTGAAATAATAAACCAACGATTAATTATTAAACAATGTTTAATAAAAAAAAAATTAAAATAAATACAGAAATGAGACAATAAAACTTTTTGGTGAACAGGTTTATTATTTTAAGGAGAATAATAAACTAATTTCGATGGTTATTACTATTTTTTTTTTTTTAAGTGAAAGTATAAATTAATTATTATTCACAAATGAAGATTTCTTCATGTAATTTTTCCATTTTTTGTCCCGTAAATTTATGTTATATATTCAAAGGCTTTAAACAGAACCAATTATTATTATTGTTTTTATTATGGCACTACGGTCCTGCTAGAACTCGGGCCTTCTCCTTCCATCTTTCAACATTCAAAGCTTTGAACCCTCCTCCACATCGACCAGCCATCTGATCCGTGGACATCTTCTTTTCCGTTTTCCATTTGGTCTACCATAAACCATCTTCAAGATGGTTAAAGAGCTATGGGGCTCCTCTAAATCATCGAATTTCTACCGAATCCAATCCATACAGTCCAAAATCTTTAATGCTCCCTACATTGCCACAAATCAAATTATCCATCAGGACCTCGATGTCCAATATGTTGCTGATACCAGAACCAGATACCAATCCTTCCATGACAAACTTCCCAATCACCCAAACCAACTCGTTTCAAACCTGGCCTCTCTTTCATTACCTAATAATCCTCCTAGATGTCTGAAAAGAAGATGACCTCGATATCTAGAATAGTTATCTTCGAGAAATCAAAATAGTTAGAGTTTTTCATTACAGCCTAGAAAAAACACTTTATTCGGTTATCACACACTATGTGCCTGACTTGGTGCACAGATATTGGAGATTAGAACCCTATAAAAGAAAAAAAAAGAAGGAATGAAATAAGTTCACCCGTTCAAAAGATAATCATGACACAAGAAGGAAGACCAATGAACAAAAAGGGGTTCTAAAACGCACAGATCCACTTCAAACTTCATACTTGAATATTTTGATAATTGAATTACGATTATTTTCTTCTAAACAAAGGTCAAGTGATAACTAGCAATCTGTAAATCACACTTACAAATACAACTATAAATCTACCTCCATCATAAGCTTCATTCTCATGGTTATATCCATAATGATATAAAATTAAAAATTGTGGCCTACTATAAAGGAAGTATCTTTTATATTTTCTAGTTACATTTAAACTCATTTCATACATCCAGAAATATTATTTTATTATTGTACACAAAAAAGTAAAACGATTGCTATATTGCTAAAATAAAATATGCTTTCCTCCAGCTTCTGATATTCATCCTCTTCATAATATCCAGCCACATCAAGTATAATCTTCCTCTACCGCGCCTTTCACCTGGTTGGCCCACATTTACAGAGTTCAACCAACATGGTAGTGAAGAACATTATGTGAAAAGATAAGGCAGAGGCTATGGCATAATATGTAAAGTTAATATCTTCAGGCTGGAATATATACAACTTGTCTCCTAGAGTGTCCTTCAAAAATTCTATCTGACTGCACTTCAAGGATCTTGAGTGACTCATAGTAAGATATTTACACAGTATGGGAAGGTGGGATTTGTCAGAAAAATAGGAGGGGGTTGACTATGCAGAGTAATTGAAAGTAAGGAAAATGGCAAACTATAGACATAGGACTTCATTTGCAACCAGAGTATCAATGTGATCGTATCAAGTAGGAGTATTAAAGTGAAATATTCCTACCTAATGATGTAAAAAAAGAAGCAAGACATACCCTTGAATTGGAAAGGTATTTTGTACATGTCATTACCAAAAAACACCCTATTTTTACTACTCTTTGTGATATAAACACTTAAACAATTTATTTATCCTATCATGTTATTAAAATAAAGGGATTTACACAGCATTAGGTTACTACATGATAACTCTCTATCAAGCGTTTGGGAACTGATCCTCCGGTCATGTTCTATGAGAACTCTTCAAGAATACGGATTCTCCATATATAAAAATCCTTTTGTTTCTAGAAAATTGCTGGTAAATCATTTGTGATGATCTTTAGCTGATTAACTTTTTTTTTGTTCAACTAAATTTCATGAATTTCTAATCAAAATATTGACCGAAGAAATCACTAGGAGCCTTGCTGTTTACTGTTGGTACAAAATGCAATATCCTGGATATCAATACAGTTTGATGGAGGAACAATCAGTTGCCGGGGGGCAGACCGAAATAGGTAATTAATAAGATCCAACTAGTTAGCAACTCTCAGGTCTCTCAACTTGCTCTAATATTCCAATAGCTGTAGGGAGGAGTCTGGACCTTTTCGAGACAGTTCTTGTTATACTAGAACATGTAACCCAAGGGGTAAGACCATTTTGATTTATTAAACCGGGACAAAAACCTATTTTCTTTTTTTATGTAACCCAAGGGGTACGACCAAATCGAATTATTAAACTGGAAGAAAATTCTGTTTTTCATTTTTCGAGTAACCCGAGGGGTTTGACCAAATTATTTTATTAAACCGGAAAAAAAAAACTGTTTTCCTTTTTCGTGTAACCCAAGGGGTACGACCAAATCGATTTCTATTTTTTTGTTTTTAATAATTTATTTACACATCCAGTAAATTTTCTGTAAGTGATATTATGATAATATACAAACATGTGGAGAATCTACCCATTGATATAACTTCAAAAACATTTTTGAAGGAGTAGATCTCGAGGCCATCTTCTTTTCAGACGCCTAGAAGGATTATTAGGTAGTGAAGGAGAAGCCAGATTAGAAACGAGTTGGTATGGGTGGTTGGGAAGTTTATCTACAGCCCCATAGCTTAACTCCGTATGTCCAGATTGGCCTTATAACAGTCATGTAGATCAGTCTTTTTTAATGGATTGGAAGTTTGGACCGTTTGTCTAGTAAATCTTGTAATAGTCAGAATGGACGAGCAGTTTTCTGTCTTTTCAGTCTTATATGAGGATTCCATGCCAGTCGTTTGTCCAGATTTCGTTCTAAGTAACGAATCTGTTCAACAGGAATAAGTGGGATATTATTAAAGGATATTGTAGGGGAAGAGGTCATGAGTTTACATCGAAGGGTAAATGTGATTTGGTGGGATTTATTGGAATTTAATCCTCCAGTTTTGGCACCATTCTTCAAGAGTGGTGATGTGGGATTGGGGGGTTTGGGATACAATGTAAGGATCATTATTCACTGACAACAGGGATGTGTCATCGGCATAAGTAGTGAGAATAGTGTTAGGATGGGTTGGAATGTCAGCTGTAAACACTGTATAAAGGATAGGACCAAGGATACTACCCTGTAGTACACCAGCAGACTGAGGAAACAGGGATGAATAAGCGCTGTTGTGATTTACTTGAATCCGTTACTGAGAGATAAGAACGGATAATGAGATGATATGTAGGGAGTAGGAACTTACGGATCTTGTAGAGCAGTCCTGGGTGCCAGACTCGATCAAAAGCCTGTTCTACATCAAGAAAGACTCACCTGCAGTACATTCCGATCCACAATGAAGACGAGACTACATCAACCACACGATGGCATTGCTGGATAGTGGAGTGGGATGTTCGGAATCCAAACTGGTGATCTGGGATTATATGGTTGGAATCTAGGATCGGGTACAGGCGTTTTAAGATAATCTTCTCTTAAGGTAACAGAGAGCTAGGACGGTAAGAGGACGGGTGTTCTAAATCGATTTATTAAACTGGAAGAAAAATATGTTTTCCTTTTTTATGTAACCCAAGGGGCACGACTAAATTGATTTATTAAACAGGAAGAAAAACTTTTTTTTTTCTTTCTTCAACTACCTTAAATAGAAGCATGACAATTAGTGAACATAGTATTTTAATTATTAAGGATCTGATAATTATAGAGCGAATATCCACAATAACATTATTTTGTCCATTATCCAAATTTCCATTATGATGGGATAAATTTAAGGTCTAAAAACGAAACTATAGTGTTGAGAACATCACTTCGTATAAAATATGATTCTTTATCAATATAATTGTTGTAACTTAAAAAAAAATCTAGTGAAATATTTTTTTTTTTTTCGGCCAAGACTCCCATTGGAGTCCTATACTGCTTAACCATGGTTAGGGGTCAAAGTTCTTCATTTTGTGGGACCGCCACTCAATGAAAAACGTCCCAGGCCGGATTCAGTCACATAAAAATTGATTAGTGCTAATTGTCAAGCCCGGTTTTTGTACCTCACGGCCACGGAAAAGTTGTACGTATATCATGCCTGATAATACCGTCTATAAATATTGGTTAGGGGAAGAAGAAATCCATAATTTTTCGATAAATAGCTGTTGCGATCGATATCTCGTAAAGTATCGATCAAAAAATTTCACATTTATGCTTGTTGCCAAGGTGACATTTCGCTCTAAAAAAAATTCATTTGCTGATTTTTTATTTGCTGTGAAAATCGGTTACCAGAGTTTTTTGGTAATAGGGATGAAAATTTCTATGACAGAGGCATTATAAAGCTATCTTTTAAATGGCAACAAATTATAGAACAAAACGGTGCATATGCAACATATGCATATATTGACCAAAATCGGACAATCCGAAACATGCTAGATAAAGTCTTGAAGCACACGTAAAAATAATGGTTTTGTTTTCTCTAACCTCATATTATTCTGCTGCTCTTCTGTTAGGTTCCTCACAAAAGAAGCCCGTGAAGCTTAGGGCAAAAATTATTGAATATGGAGGCCATTCCAGGGTTGAGAATAAGGATATCATTGACATACTTTAAAGCGACATTCGCTCCATTTATGAATAAAATATATTTCAACCTAACTTGAAAATCTTCAACTGATGTATTGAATGTCAGTAAATGTATATTTTAAAAATTTATATTACACATTTTAATATTTAATTTACCCTCCAATCCCACATCACCACCCTTGAAGAATGGTGCCAAATTTGGATTAAAATAAATTCCAATAAATCCCACCAAATCACATTTACCCTTCGACGTAAACCCATGAACTCTTCCCCTACAATATCCTTTAATAATACCCCACATATTCCTGTTGAACAGATCCGTTACTTAGGACAACATCTCGACAAACGACTGACATGGAATCCTCATACAAGACTAAAAAGACAAGAAACTGCTCGTAGATTCCGACTATTGCAACATTTACTAGACAAACGGTCTAAATTGCCAATCCATTACAAAAGACTGATCTACATGACTATTATAAGGCCTATCTGGACATACGGAGTTGAGATTTGGGGCTCCACTAAACCATCAAATTCCTCCAGAATTCAATCCTTACAGTCCAAAATCCTTAATGCTCCTTTCTTTGTCACAAAGTCATCCATCAGGACCTCAATGTTCCATATGTTGCCGATTTGGCCAGAATCAGATACCGTTCCTTCATAATAAACTTTTCAACCACCCAAATCCCCTTGTTTCTAACCTGGCTTCTCCTTCATTACCTAATAATCCTCCTAGGCGTCTGAAAAGAAGATGACCTCGAGATCTTCTCCTCTAGAAATGTTATTGGAGTTCTATCAGTGGGTAGATTCTTCATATGTTTTTATCATGTCACTATGTCACCTACAGCAAATTTACTTGTTGTATATATGTGTATGCAGTTGTGAAATACAATAAATAAATTATTAAAAAAAAAATATTTAATTTAAAATGATACTAGACTACATACCAATAATGTTTTTTAAGATATGATATGTTTAATGATATAGCAGTGCTTTTATTAATGAATTCCGATTTTAATGATATTAGAATAAATAGGAAATAATTAATGATATTTTAAATATCTAATAAGTGGATTAAATCTGTGCCGCTAAGACCCATGAAGGGTGAGGAAGGAAGCACTGTTACTAGACTAACAGTTGTGCAAGGAGGTGATTTAGCCAGATTTTTTTCTCAATTAAGTGTACCTACATTTATGAGGCTGGGCAGACACCGGAGGGCTCCGGACCCGCACGGCTGACTTCAACGGTTACAGGAAATAGACAAAAATTATCTGCCATGGCAGTATTCGAATCCGAATCCTTGGAGTTAATCCATTGCTTCACCAATGATCTATCCACTCCTAAATATTCATATATCAAAGTCTTGACTAATTTAACTTCGACTTATTACGTTTTTTTTTTCTTATAAACTACGGCACTTGGTACATCTAATAATAGATATAGATAAGTACTTTCTAATTACTAATTCAAATTTATTCTTCATCACGTCTTAGCCCTACCTTTAGGTTTACAATTTTAATGTTCCAAAATACAAGAAGTTCCTTCTCCAATTTCTTAGGTCATAATGTTTACCTCGATTACAGTGTATTTTTAGCAATTTTATTAGCTGATAATAATAGAATTTTTATTATTTTCCAACCAAAGGTATTATGAACATGTTTTATCTGCAATTTGATGCAGTGCTTTGGTTCATGTGAAAAAATGTACGAAGGTTATGTAAAATTAATTCACACTTTGAGATATATGTACTATAGAAATTGGCGTTAAAACCTAAATGGTCTTTATTTTAATTTAACTTCATATTCTGATGAATTAATGAGCGATTTGATTCTGAATAAAGAAATTATATAATTTAGAAATAAAAAAACATTATTATATCATTGCAATATCATGTTGTTATATATGTAATATACTATTACTACTTGTTATTCCATTAGACACTACATTTATTTTATATATGTATATATAGTTGACCGTAAAAATTGATATATAGGAAGATGGTCAGGGTTGCGGTCAATAGTGAAACAAAAATAGTTTACAACTATTTATTTTCCAACGTGCGCGCTTCCGCTTCAATGTTTCTGTCTGTTCAACTTATTCATTTGGTCAGGTATGTTGTCCTATATGGCTCTCTGCTCATTTATTGTCATTTTATTTCATTATTATTATTTATTT
>NW_027109168.1:24905-29288 GCF_000696795.3 Halyomorpha halys
ATCATTTTATCTTAACATAGTTTCATTTTGTATCTTTTTAGCCCTGATGAAGCCCTGCAATGTGGGGCGAAACGTTGGAAAATAAATAGTTGTAAGCTATTTTGTTTCACTATTGACCGCAACCCTGACCATCTTCCTATATATACATTTATTTTATTACTAACAGTAGTATATCCTTCTATATAATGAATAATTAACATATTATATATAATATTAGAATAGCTCTATAATATTTTACTATTTTGATTAGGTAGATAATATTACATTAATAAGCAAAAGATTTTTTACTAATCACGAAGAAATTGGAAAGCTGGATGAAAAGATAGAAGACAAAAATACGCTCCATAAAAGACATCTTCCATCGACCTAATGCTATCTTCGAAATAAAAAATACAACAGTTATAAAAAAAGTTTTTAAAAAATGTCTTATCGTTATCTTTGAAAAATGGCGGGCATGGGGTGAAGAGGGAAGAGCTCTCTAGGGGCTCCATTGTTTATAGCGAGTTTATCATAATTTTATTTTCCTTCCAGACGCGTGTATTTTCTTTAACAACTGGAGGATTACCTCGCTCTATTCCTGTAGTCCAGTCCACTCGTCGTGATAAAAGGGAAAATTTGCATTCGTCTCAAAGGGGAGATGATAAAATTCAACTGGTCTGGAAGATAGGAAAATATTTATCGAAAATAAACTTATTCTCAATAGTCGTTCGGCGGAATATTGATATCATACAAGAAAAAAGTGTTTTTTTTTTTTTTACCCCTGTAGAACAGATTCGTTATCTTGGACTACATCTTGATAAACGACTAACCTGGAATCCTCACACAAGACTGAAAAGACAGGAAACTGCACGCAGATTCCGACTACTACAGCACTTACTAGACAAACGGTCTAAACTTCCAACTCATTACAAAAGACTGATCTACATGACAATAATAAGGCCCATCTGGACATATGGAGTTGAGCTTTGGGGCTCCACTAAACCTTCGAATTCCTCTCGTATCCAATCTTTACAATCCAAAATCCTTCGTAAAATCCTCAATGCTCCTTATTTTGTTACTAATAAAACCATCCATAAAGACCTAAATGTTCCTTATGTAACCGATCTACCCCGAACCCGATATTATTCCTTCCATAATAAACTCCTTCATTTCCTTTATTCCTCATAAATAACCTTGCTTCCTCTTCCATTCCTGGCAATCCTCCAAGGCGCCTGAAAAGAAGATGGCCTCATGACCTTATATTGTAAACTTTTTTAGAGCTCTACTACTGGGTAGTTTCTCTACATCCTGTACCATATCAGTATGCCATTATGATCAAATTTACTGGTTGTATTTTTTTATACAGTTGTAAATATCAACAAATAAATAAAAAAAAAAAAGAATTTTTTTTTTCAATTTGAATTACTTTAATAGACACTTTAAATTACTTTACTTACAAAATGTTTGGGGTAAGTGGAATGGCTCGGTAAGGTACTGTTCTTCCATGAGACTGTGAATTCCATGAGAACGGGTTCGGGTGTGGTTTTAGCAGGTAATTATTAATTACACTTTGGAAAAAAATCTTGTGAATCACCGTTATCATGAACAAAGAATCTCCTTGCACAACCGTTGCTCAAGAAACAGTATTTCCTTAGAAACTACCTGAACCCATACCTCTCATGGGTTGTAGACGTAAAGGTTTTTAGTTTCAGTAATAAATCTGAATTTGAACAATTCTTATTATGCTATTATAACCAAGGGTAAATATGCTCAAATTTGGCATTACTAGGCTATTTGATGTCTCATTTGGTCCGTCTTTATTTTATTTGATCCTTAATTTGGTCAACCAAAGTTCATTTTTTGTTATTATTTTTTTAAGGTCTCGATAATCGAATTTCATAGTTTTTAATTTAAGGTCAATTTAACGCCGACAAAGTTCATAAGTGAAATAGGAAACATTTTGGATACACTACCAAATAAACTTAGTACAAGAGCCGGGAAGATAAAAAGGCAGTTATCTCACTCCAATTTTTGATTACTTTAATGAAAACTAGGTATAATAAACTAGTCAAAATTCATGACTGCTAAGTATAAGTAGGGGGAATAAAAAATGGTGGCTGTTTCAAAACCTTTAACAAATATTATTTTTTCATTCGGATCTTTATATCTTAAAAACTACCAACAACATTAGAAAATCTAAGAGAACATTATTTAAATGAGAGTAAATTTGCTGAAATATTAGCCCTAAAACAGCTAATTACGTTCAATAGTTCTCGAGGTATAGCTTTTTAAAAAGCAAAATTTCTTAAAAATCTACTGAAAGATTAGTAGTTAGTTAATTTATTTTGAGAAATCTATATCTCAGGAACTATGTGGCGTACATATATCTATTAGCACTGAAATCAAAGTTAGTTTAATCAGCTATGAAGTAGTTTATGATGTTTATTTTCATAGGAGTAGTAGTTTTCATGAAATTTGGTAAAATAAATTGATTTATAGTTGTTCGGACAATAAGTTTGATTTATGAAAAACTTCATTTCAGAAACCATTGGACGTAGAGATGTCTACCAGCGCTCAAATTAAAGCTAGTTAAATTGACTACAAAATAGTTAATTATGTTTATCTTTGTAGGAGTAGTAGTTTTTATAATATTTGACAAAATAAACTCACAAAATGTTAATTTTTAGTTATCCGTATAAAATGTTGGATTTTTGAAATAATATATCTCTAGATCCATAAGACGCACACATGTCTGCCAACACTCAAAATAAAGGGAATTTAACTTACTATAAAGTAGTTTATGACACTTATCTTCGTAAGGGTAGTAGCTTTTATGATATCCACATATGAATATTTGTCTGAACAACTATAAATCAATTTATTTTAGCAAATTTCATGTTAACTATTACTCCTACAAAGATAAACATCATAAGCTACTTTATAGCTGATTAAACTAGCTTTATTTTAAGTGTTAATAGACATTTGTACGTCGAATGGTTTTTGAGATATAAATTTTTCAAAATAAATTCACTAACTACTGATCTTTCAGTACGTCCCATACAACATTTTTATGAAATGTTGCTTTTTAAAAAGCTATATCTCGAAAACTATTTAACATAAATAATTCTATTAGAGCTCATATTTTAGAAAATTTAATCTTCTTTAAATGACGTTCTCTTAGGTTTTCTTGGGTTGTTCCTACTTTTTGAGATAAAGAGCTCCGAATGAAAAATTAGTTTTTTCATCGCTTTGAAAGAGCCTCAATTTTTTATTCCCCCTTGCTATACCTGGCAGACTCATCAATTTTGACTATTAATTATACATAGTTTTCATTAAAGTAATCAAAAATTGTGGTGAGATAACTGCCTTTTTTCTCCTCTTGGGCTCTTGTACTAACTGCTATGGTTCGCGTTCAGTAAAATTAAACTCATAAAAATTTAAGTTACTTAAAATGTTATTACTAGTTATAAACTAGTACTGATACTAAACTTAATGATTGCAGATACTGTCATAGATTACATAGATCACCTCACCAACTGATATCCTACAGCCGACTAGCCATGTGTTAGTATTGTTTAGGAGTTCATTAGTGTTTAGTATGGTTTTCCATAGTTACAGAGCTATTTCTAAAAAGAAACTCACTTATTAATTCAAATATTTTTTTTGTCAATTTATTAAGAATGAATATTTTTATATTTGATACAAAAACTATTGCTTGCGTATAAGGAAAATGTACAAAACAGGATAAATAAAAATATATATTTATTTTTAGACCGCTCATAATTGAAATGTCATTTCAGGAAAACAAGCTAAAAATAAAAATGAGAAAATATTGAATCATAAGAAATTTGAAATGAAAAATACAATTGTGTGCGCTACATATCATTCACTGACATTCAATTACTTTTGAAACGTTGCCATACAAGTATTTTCAACCGCAGGAGAAGGCTTTATGAGGACGTTTCAAGAAATGGGATTTGTAGAGGCCGGTAGAGTGCGCCTTTAGTGTTGTTTGATAACATGTCGCTTTTGTTATCAATGCGTGACACAAAGTGCTCCATCAACTTCTCTCCCCTGCCCCGTACTAAATCATTGAGACCACTTGTCGAAAAGGGTTGCTTCGAAACGTTTTAAATATTAACTGAATAGCTTACAAGAAAGAACAATGAGATGTCGTTTATATCTCGTAGGTAATTTGAAAATATTGATCTTGTTGAGTGAAAGTAGTTTCAAAACGTCATTTGTCTGCATTCCTCTAGGCAACTAGTTTTCAATTATCGTCTATTCTAATATTGGTTAGTTGAGATTTTTTCTTTTAAATTCCACTTTGAACAGAAATTAATTAGATAGAAATGCTTTATTCGGCAATGGTGTCCAAATACGCGTAAACACACAGCATATTAT
>NW_027109168.1:29394-37298 GCF_000696795.3 Halyomorpha halys
TCCTTTCTTTTCTTAAACAAAAATTAACTCTACCCTAAATTTCTAATATTAATTTTTTTAATAACGATTTTATTTATTTATTTTCTTCTTCTCCCACAAAATTATATTACATTTTCCCTATGCATTCCTTTTTTTTTCTATTATCACTATTGCAGTCTATCATAGCTCCTTTCTCCAGTGATTTTCAACAAACTTTGAACAAATACAAATAGAAATAATCATTCTTTTCCTGATGGTAACAATAACAGTATCGATATTGTAAAGAAATTATATAGAAGATTGTACGGAACCAAATTTTGTCCTTGACTTCTAAAACGTAAAATCAAGTAAATATTTTCAATTCCGAGAGATTTGTTTCTCCTGCATGAATATAAATAGTTTTTACATTCGGTGGTGAGGAAGTAAAATAGAAATTTACACTACCTATTAATGTTTAAGATCATTATTATTAATTATAAATTAACACTAATTACTAGATTATAATAAATTTCAAAAATTGGAAAAAATATGCCTCCATCAATTTAAAAACAACTTGTAAAAAGTATTTCAGCGTTAGGTAAACATTTAATAAGCGTGATGTAAACCTTCGATATTTTAATCAATCTTACCTGGTGTTCTTCTCACTTGATGGGTGTATCCTCTGTTTTTTTTGTTTCGGACAACTTGTAACTTCAACTCCAGCTTTCATAGCAATTCGTTTGCTAACTATGAATTAGATATCATAGCATAATGATTGAAATATTTGTTGTTTTGATGCCCTGCACATGAAATGTGGGATTTCTGGGAATTATTCTAGTCCCTTCACATAATTAAGTCTTGTTATTGGCAGGAGAATTTGTGAAGAAAATTTGGAAATACGAATACGGGTTAAAACAAAGTATTTAACATGAAAGTTTTCAAAACCCAAGTTGGATTCTTGAAATTACATATGTTACTGTAGTCATTTTAACAGACAAGTAAATTGAAAATCATTTATATAAACCATAACATACAATATGCCCAAGCTGGTTCTTCAACATTCCTTACAGCAAAAATGAGGAAAAAACCAATCGAAAGACGTAGTAATAAAAACTACACATCCTTCTGAGAAGAGAAGTATCAAAATTTGAGTAAAAGATTTTAGTTTACAGAAATAAATAACAGCTTAAGGCGCAATCGTGGGGTTACTGACAGAAATTTATACAAATAATTTAGGCTATCGGATTCGATTCTCTTGATACAGTGGGAGAGTTTAACAAAAGATGATAACAATTCTCCAATGCCGGTTCATCACAAACTGGACAAAGCATTATGTGTGTGTCAAAAGTACATTTGTGTGGACCGACACTAATTAGGCAGTATTGGTATGTTGGAGATGGCATGTATCTAATAAGGTGAGAATGAGTGAGGACAGTATGACCTTTTCTTAAGTGGGTTAGAGCAACTTTCTGCTGCAGTAGGATGTCGAGGTTATATTTAACTTGGAAGGTACTTTTAACTGCTTTGTAATTGGAAATAGCTTGGAAGGAATGATGTATATCGGAGTTAAATGAACGGTTAAATTTGAATTGGAAAGAGTTACAATCCACCTGAATAGTTTACGATAAACTAAAGAGGAGTTTTGTATTGAAGATGTCCTTGAAGATAGATGGCTGGAATGGCCGAAACGTTGGACTAGTGAGAAATAAAGTGTTGAGACAGAATTGGATACAATTTTTGGTTTTATTTAATAAAGATTTGTTTTTATCTTACTTTTACTAGAAGTAATCCTTTGCAAATATTTAAAAAGGACCCGATCAAAGAAAAGAGGATGTATTGTTGCCAGACGTGATGGAAGCTGTATCAAGGAGTTTCCACTAGCTTAGGCATGCTGAAGATTACTGCACCTTTGGTCCTGTAGGCATAACTTCCGCTTAATCTACTGCTAAATGGAGCCCTCTGGGTAACGGCTCTTGTACTATTTCGCCCAGTCAAGGATTAACATTGTCTCTAGCCCAAGAGTGGGAAAATACTTAATCAAAACGTAGAAAGAAGTAGTGGAATTATATTGTTAAATAATATTTTTTTAAAACTACATATTTATGACTGGTGGCAGAGGGGGTTTAAAATGAACTTACCAAAACTACCAGCCTGTAAATATTAAAAGAACAAATCAAATATTGTTATTTTTAAAGGATAACACTTTGTGGAACTATCAGCATTATCAAATCAAAATAATATATTTCCTCATTATACAACAAAAAAATCTTGAATAAATTAGGCATTATTTAAAAACAATGATAAAAAAAAATTAACATTACTAAAATTATTAAAAAAAAAAAAATTAACATTACTAAAATTATTTAAAAAAAAAATTAACATTACTAAAAAAATTATTAAAAAAAAAAATTAACATTACTAAAATTATTAAAAAAAAAATGCATGTTTGTGATATAAAGCCGAGAACTCCTAGAGAGCCTAGAATAAAAAAAATACCAATGGGAAATAAAAAATATAAAGGGTTAGGAATCCTTCTTAGAGGCAAGTTATTTATGGGGTTCCTTTTCCTATGGGACTTCTAAATATGTTATGCAGACATATGCAGCCATATGTCAAAAGTGACATATGTCAACAGTTTTCGCTTGACAAGAGACAAGTTGCCTAAAATTGTTTAAATGATAATGCCGGTCTCTTATCTCGTGTACTCGCATGTAAATGCATAACATACATACACATATATACACTCAAACATATTTACTCGTCATTATTTTTTTATTCAATACAGTGGCCACAACATTTACTACACTAATTAACAGGAAGACTTCTCTACAACAGCCTGCTTCTATATGCGTATGACATTATAGTGTTCAATAGTAAATGAAAAGACATTCCGTTTAATCTGTATAAAAATATCTCGAATAGACAATCTACTAAACATACAAATAAATTTTAGCGAAATAAATATTATTAGAATTGGAAGCACAGAAAACCGAAATGTAATGTACATAGGACTTTGGTTTGAGAAGCATCAGATATAGCATTTTTTTGTCAGTGTGCTAGAGTGCTTCCCCGTGCAGCTAGTCATCCAGGCCTCCTAGAGTGCTTCCCCGTGCAGCTAGTCATCCAGGCCTCCTAGAGTGCTTCCCCGTGCAGCTAGTCATCCAGGCCTCCTAGAGTGCTTCCCCGTGCAGCTAGTCATCCAGGCCTCCTAGAGTGCTTCCCCGTGCTGCTAGTCATCCAGGCCTCCTAGAGTGCTTCCCAGTGCAGCTTGGCATCCTTGCCTCCTAGAGTGTTTCCCCGCGCTGCTAGTCATTCTGGCCTCGTAGAGTGCTTCCCCGTGCTGCTAGTCATCCTGGCCTTCTAGAGTGCTTCCCCGTGCAGCTAGTCATCCTGGCCTTCTAGAGTGCTTCCCCGTGCAGCTAGTCATTCCGGCCTCCTAGAGTGCCTCCACGTGCAGCTAGCTATTCAGGTCTCCTAGGATGCTTCAGACAACACCTTCTTGTTCTACAGGTTTATATCCAAACCCCTATCATCGTTCAGACTGGCTGTAAGTACTGAGAATGTGTTCCTCTTCACGTAAATAGCATACCATAAAGACACATGTATCTCATAGTATTAGGATTTCACATGCCTGTGAGTCATGTGTTTCATATAATTCTTAACTGGCTAGTGGTATGAGTTCCTCTAGAGAGTATTTTGTTCCACGCTTTGTAACCCCTTTCATGCAATACATTCCTTACACAATAATCTCGTGAAGCTCTTCTCAATTTGTATTTTAGCTTTCTAAGACAAATAACATTGAAATTAATTGTTTTCCTGGGAGATATGAGCTCCTAAAACATCAGCAAATAGTAAAATGTGTTCGAAAATAGTATGATGTGTTCCAACTGACGTGAAATAAAACATGTCCATAAGTCCCACTAACTCTCGAGTCGTCTGTATTTCAGAGTTGAGGCGAGTTCAGAGAGTTGAGGCATAGGTCTTTGCGACCAGGGAACTGCAGCGGCACCGGTTCGGATCCGGCCTTTAGGGACGACCATCTATCCTGTAGATAACCCCACCCCTTATGTCTGAAATGACCAGGAAGATGTAAAAAAAAAAGAAGTATACACCAATACTTCTCTCTCATTATGTCACTGATACAGAAAGCAAGTTAAAGACTTGCAATTTAATTTTGGAATTAACGCAATAATTTTTTTTTAAATCAGTTTCAGCCAGTTATTAATTATATATGATTATTTTTCTATTATTAACTGGCCAATCCGGTAACAATTCTTGGATCTTCAATCACTGCGATCTTGTACTGAAGCCTTCTAGAGACTGATTTCCAGGATATTGTTAGCATCTCCAACCACATCACCATATGCTGATGCCATGGTGAGATGTCATGTTTTTATTTAGTAGGTTCATCAGAGTAATAAAAGTTGAACCCCCCCCCCCCAAGCCCGATTCTAACCTGCACCACTGCGGACGGGCCCGTTCTTTGCCTGTTCAACTGTCTTCTCAGGTCTAAGTAGGATTGGTTCCTTTAAGTTACCCTCCTTCTAATCTCAACATCAAGATTATAATCATGGTAAATAAACTCGGAAATCTTTTCGAAACTGTAAGGAATGCAAACTGATAATTTTAAGATTCAATAAGCTCGATTTCCATACGAAGAGTTTTTTTTTTTCTCTTTTAATCAGGACTTCTTCTGAGAAATTCAAGATGAGGGTTACGAAATGACCATTCCATATTCAGATCTTCTACAAAACGCTTTAATGACCCTACCGTTCTCTCCTCTCCTGGTTCTCCATAGAGATCCTTACCATAGCTGTACAATTGAGTGGAGAGGTACCTCATATTGGTAAGCAACGGATTGGATTATAGAGGCAGTGCTAATAGTGAGCCATGAGTATGGAGAATATGGAGCTGGTTTTTTTCAGGTTGGCCTTTAGGCCCTGGCTCGTGGCCCGCATTGATTAGGACACCCCCTTCTATGAATTTATTATGCATTTTAAAGGTTATCTTCTCCCGATGGCTACACAGAATAAAAAAATACTTTGTTATAAATCCCTAAGGGGGGGGGGGGTTGAAGATTTTCATTCACTCAGAAGAAGTTTTAATTTTAAACATTAATAAAACTCTCCTAGAAAACTTGAATTAAAATTTTGACCTAGATCTCCGGAGGGTTTAATGAAGTCTGAGATTCTACACACATACTCCGAATGTTTTTCATTTTAACAATCTCATCTAAGAAAAGAATTATTTATAGCTTTTAATTATATAATTCTCAAGCCTTTATTGCTAGATTACTTCTTTTTAAAGTATAAATATGAGAGTAGTAGAGCTGTTTAAATTCTGTCAGTAATTAAGGAATATCAGTTTTAATTATCACTTTCTTCCTTAGTCGGAATATCTGAAAATGTTACTGACTGATAACATTCCAACAGAAATGTAAAAACTTTGCTTCAGTAAACATATCCTCTATTACTACCTTTTTAAAAAAAAAAAAAAAAAAAAACTATTGGACGTAAATAGCACTATTAGGGCTAATATTTTAGAAAAATTACTCTTCTTTAAATAACGTTCTCTTAGATTTTCTCGTGTTTTTGGTAGTTTTTAAGATATAGAGCTACAAATGAAATATAATGTTTCTTTAAGGTTTTGAAACAGCCACCATTTTTTATTTCCCCTACCTATACTTGGCAGACTCATCAGTTTTGACTAGTAATTATATATAGTTTCCATTAAAGTAATCATAAATTGTGGTGAGATAACTGCCTTTTTTTCCCGGCTCTTGTACTAATAGGTGAGTGGGGCTCTCCTCCCCACAGCCTTAGTACCATTTTATTGGTAAGTAAAATATTCTCGAGTATATCAAATTTTCTTCATATGTCCATTTGTTAACACCATTGGTTTTAAATTGACAGTTGAGTCTTTCCCCAGTGTGTCCCCAGAGTGTCACCCTGTGACCATCGATCTTTCCCTTCTTATTCAGTTTAAGATTGCCTAAGTAGAAGAAAATTTATAATTTGCCAATCCAGATGACTAACAAACCGGTATACTCATTTATTTGACTACAGAAGTTGTACTGCTCATAATTAATGGTTGGTTTCTATGGACGTGCTAAGAGAGGCTCAACAGTCAGTTCTTTACACACAGTACGGATATGCGAAGTTTTTTTAAATATTTGAATCAAAGGAAAAATAAATAGAAATATGAAGGTGGTTGGATTTCTAGCCCCTCCCCCAGATATTCAACCCGCAAACGCGAGAAATACAGACCATAATAGTAATAACAATATATGTTTTATTATTATTATTCTCGGTCCCATCCTCTACACCGTCGATACAGCTGACATCCCAATAACTCCTAACACTATCCTTACCACGTATGCTGATGACACATGTGTGCTCGCGGTTAGTAATAACCCTTTGATTGCATCCCAAACTCTCTAGTCCCATATCACAATCCTCGAAGAATGGTGTCGAAATTGTAGTATAAAAATAAATCACATTTACTCTTCGTCGTAAACCTGCCGACTGCCCTACAGTACACTTTAATAATGTGGCTCTTACCCCTGAAGAACAGATTCGTTATCTTGGACTACATCTTGACAAACGACTAACCTGGAATCCTCACACAAGACTGAAAAGACAGGAAACTGCACGCAGATTCCGACTATTACAGCACTTACTAGACAAACGGTATAAACTTCCAACTCATTACAAAAGACTGATCTACATGACAATAATAAGGCCCATCTGGACATACGGAGTTGAGCTTTGGGGCTCCACTAAACCTTCGAATTCCTCTCGTATCCAATCTTTACAATCCAAAATCCTTCGTAAAATCCTCAATGCTCCTTATTTTTTTACAAATAAAACCATCCATAAAGACCTAAATGTTCCTTATGTAACCGATCTAGCCCGAACCCGATATTATTCCTTCCATAATAAACTCCCTAACCACCCAAACCCACTAGTTTCTAACCTTGCTTCCTCTTCCAATCCTGGCAATCCTCCGAGGCGCCTGAAAAGAAGATGGCCTCGTGACCTTATATTGTAAACTGTTTTTAGAGTTCTACTACTGGGTAGTTTCTCTACATCCTGTATCAACAGTTCCTCATCTCACCATCTTTTTCATCGCCATAGTTGTTCATCCTGTCCTTTCCCTGTGTTCCCTCGGGATCCACCCGATTGCACTTTTGGGCCACCTTCTCATGACAAGTCTGGCAACATGTTCGGCACACCTACATTTCAGTTGATTTGACTTTTTTGTTAGGCTTTAAACTTAATCTTAGATTGCATTGTTGATGATGAGGTTATTTCGTACTTTATGAATATTTCGTTCATGCCTTCGTTAATTTTCCATCATTGTTATCTGTTGCTGACCATGTCTGAGATCCATTTAAAATTACAGGATATTTCCAACCTTTGCCTATAATCTTGAAGGAAATTGCCTTTTAAAAATGTTTTTCATACACCAGTATTTTTTTCCATCCTATATTAATCCTATTATTTATTTCATCTATTCTATTTTTATGAAATGGAGTGTCTTAAATAAATATATTGCTCCACAAAACTAATTCTTAACTATGACCTCTCCTTTCTGTAAATTTGTTATTATCTCTTTGTTATCGACATTATTTTTCAACTCCACGGATTCATATTGCTCGATGACCATTTGTTTTGCCTAAGGTAATGAATTGGCAAACGTAACTATATCGTCCGTAAACCTCAAATTCAAAAACTTATACCCATTTATAATTATGCCCTTTTCATCACAATTTAGCTTATGACACACATTATTTAGTAGGTAATTAAATACAATTTTCAATAAATTTTCTTTTTAAGACCGCTTAATTTAGTTAAAATAAAATAACTGACCATATTTTATTGTTAAAAGTAATAAAATACAGATAAATAAGAAGCCTGAAATAATTTGATAATTAGCTGAATAGA
>NW_027109168.1:40696-41331 GCF_000696795.3 Halyomorpha halys
TTTTTTTTTATTCATACCATAAAAACTGAGATAGATTTCAAACAAGTCTGACTCCTTTAAGTGAGTTAAATTTAAAGTGTATCAAAAAAATAATTAAAAACTGGTACAAAGGAGCTTTGACGGTAAAAAATAATACACATTGTTCCATATATATATAAGTAAATATATTAAAACATGGTGAAAGATATCGCTGAAACTATGAAACTATCCGAGACCTGCTAGGTTAAACTGGAAGCGATCGAGAAGTCATTAAGACAGCACCTGCTCTAGGCCAATTACTCGACGACTTGTGATGTTGGACCACAGCAAATTGCTTCTCTCCGACTTCAGCATCAATTATTCAAGTTATTTTCTTCCCTTTGCTTCTTCTTGGAAATTCTGAGAGGAAACCACTCCTGCATTTGAAGCATTTGCTAGTCGCTAAGGCCTAGTTTATATTAGGATTGTAATTTACTCTTGTAGACGGAAAAGTAACTAAAATATTCAAAAATAGTAATTAATTTCTAATTATTGTTGTACGATCTAATTTTTTTTTTTATGAACCCATAAGTATTTTTTCGTTGGTTGTCCTTATGTAGTTACGACCGGTGCGGTCGAACTGGGCCAAGCGTTTATTGAAACCACGTGATAAAAAA
>NW_027109168.1:46561-47660 GCF_000696795.3 Halyomorpha halys
CAATTCTAACAAATCCCAACAGACCTCCTTTAATCTCCGTCGTGAATTTCTACTTTCCTACCCTAAACTGTATTTTTTTAATATTCTACTAAAGCATGTTGAACGTATTCACTACTTAGGACTCTATCCTAGTCCCTATACAAGACTGAAATGACAAGAAAATGCTAGTAGATTCCAATTACTACAATATTGAAAAACGCTCTAAACTTCTCATGTACTACAAATACAAAATACACTATGATAATCAGGCCATTTGGACATACGGATTTGATCTTTGGGGCTCCATTAAACAATTAAATGTCTCTCGTATCCAACTATACACTCTAAAATCCTCCATAAAAATCATCGATGCTCGTTATTAGGTCACAAATGATGTTGAGTTCGTTATGGATAACTCAACTTTCGATTGATTGTAGATTTGGCCCGAAATAGACATGCCACATTTCATTCCAAAATCCACCGCACTTTATTAATGAACTAAATCTCATTTTCCCTTTTATAAATGTTTCTAAGGTGAAATAAGGTATATATATATAGTAATTGGTGCCCTTCCCTTCCTTTGCCGCATGGCATTATAAGAGGTTCGGCAAGGTCCGCTGAAGGTGGAGGTTACAATATTGGCCCAGGAGCCGATGGCTGGGAGGTACAAAGAACAAGGACTTCGCTAAACAACGACTTAGCAGTCTTATCTTACCTTTGGAACATTTATTAAAAACCAGAAAAGAGGATTTAGAATATAGAAAAGTAAATTGAGTAAAATAAATGACTTATTCCTGTCGAACAGATCCGTTACTTAGGACTACATCTCGACAAACGACTGACATGGAATCACCATACAAGACTAAAAAGACAAGAAACTGCTCGTAGATTCCGACTATTGCAACATTTACTAGACAAACGGTCTAAATTGCCAATCCATTACAAAAGGCTGATCTACATGAGTTGAGCTTTGGGGCTCCACTAAACCATCAAATTCCTCCAGAATCCAATCCTTACAGTCCAACATCCTTCGTGAAATCCTTAATGCTCCTTACTTTGTCACAAATCAAGTCATCCATCAGGACCTCAATGTTCCATATGTTGCCGATTTGGCCAGAAC
>NW_027109168.1:47896-52888 GCF_000696795.3 Halyomorpha halys
CATTATTATCCAATAAGAGTATAAAAGCGAATATAGAATAAAAACAAAATAAAATTTACTTCAAACCCCACGTAGTCTTTGGGTGTACTCCTGGCAGAACACGAGGTTGTCCGATATTTCCTTTCCGGTCACCGTCTCACCTTCCCCAGAAGTTTGAGAATGACACCTGCCACAACTCTCATATCAAGGGTGTGCTGAAGAAACGTCACTGTACTATATCCCCACTTCTAGTATTAATGGCCGTCCATTGAAGTAAAACACCATAACTTTGAAAAACAAAACATATACGATAACATTTCTGATATGGTGATATTTCGGTTCAAACAGTAAAGACACAGGACCTGATCGACTATCACCCCTTCACATTGAACAGTCGTAACGTGTTCAAAAATCAAACTGTCCCCTTCACAAAACCAATACTCACTCGTCTCAACATATCGCTAGTGTGTTTTTTTTTCACCATGACAACCGTAACAAAATGTTAAACCAATCTTCGATGGATATTATAACATCTATTGAAAAGTGATATTACAACTGCAGAATAAAAATCAATTCTAACAAATCCCAACAGACCACCTTTAATCTCCAACGTGAATTTCTACTTTCCTACCCTAAACAGTATTTTTTTAATATTCTACTAAAGCCTGTTGAACGTATTCACTACTTAGGACTCTATCCTAGTTCCTATACAAGACTGAAATGACAAGAAAATACTAGTAGATTCCAATTACTACAATATTGAAAAACGCTCTAAACTTCTCATGTACTACAAATACAAAATACACTATGATAATCAGACCATTTAGACATATGGAATTAAGCTTTGGGGCTCCACTAAACAATCCAATGTCTCCCGTATCCAACCTTACATTCCAAAATCCTCCGTAAAAATCATCGATGCTCCTTATTAGGTCACAAATAATGTTGAGTTCGTTATGGATACCTCAATTTTCGATTGATCGTAGATTTGGCCCGAAATAGACATACCACATTTCATTACAAAATCCACCGCACTTTTTTTTAAATCTAAATTTCTTTTACCCTTTTATAAATGTTTCTAAGATGAAATAAGGGCGTCCGTTAAATGTTTTTTCTTCTTATCTTCTTTATTAAATAGATGAATAACATAATTAATATATATTTAAATATATACATCAACTTCCAATCAATCCATTACAAAAGACTGATCTACATGACTATTATAAGGCTTATCTGGCCATACGGAGTTGAGGTTTGGGGCTCCACTAAACCATCAAATTCCTCCCGAATCCTTACAGTTACTTTGTCACAATAAAGTCATCCATCAGGACCTCAATGTTCTATATGTTGTCGATTTGGCTAAAACCAGATACCATTCCTTCCATGTAAAACTTCCCAACCACCCAAACAAACTCATTTCTAACCTGGATTCTCCTTCACTACCTAATAATCCTCCTAGGCGTCTGAAAAGAAGATGACCTCAAGATATTCTCCTTTAGAAGTGTTTTTGGAGTTCTATCAATGGGTAGATTCTCCACATGTTTGTATCATGTCATAATATCACTTACAGCAAATTTACTTCATGTGTATATATGTATACAGTTGTAAATAACAATATACCTTTGCCACATTACAAGAGGTTATGCCACATTACAACGCATTACAAGGGGTTGGGCTCGGTCTGTTGTTGGTGGGGGTTACAATATTGGCCCAGGAGCCGCTGGCCGGGGGGTGCAATGAATGAGGAGGCCACCGGGGGAGTTAGGTAAACAACGACTCAGCAGTCTTATCTTACCTTTGCAACATTTATTAAAAACCAGAAAATAGGATTTAGATTATAGAAAAGGTAAATTGAGCAAAATAAATGACTAAAATTAGAAAGCGATGTGATATTTCTATTACATTTACTTTTTATTGTTCTTACACGTTGAGTTTCTTTTCTTCAGTCTTATACTTCAAGTCGAATCGTCAAGGTATTTTAATTTTTATTATTTTTGTTTCATTTCTTTCCTTAATCCCAAAAATCTATTTCATGATTTTAAATATGTATTGTGAAGATAAAAAATCTTTTCCCTCTATAATACTTAGAAGACTAATCTCGAGTCCCCAATAAAACCCAGTAGGATACCCTGTTGCTTCCCCTCCACTCCAGGATTATCCAGCCAGTGAAGGAGTCGAGGGAGGCTACTTTTGCTAAATATAATGCAGATCGATGGCCCTGTCTGCTCCAGGGACTAATTTAGTTATAGCGGTTCAGAAGACACTACGTACAATGATTGTTCCTTTGCCTCTGGAGTCGAATATTCCCTTTGGCGATAACAATGTTAGGTTTTGGGTTGATGTCAGCAAATTTAATAAATAGGTAAAAAATAGAACTTTTTTTAAATATAATATTGAGCTCCAATTTTCATTTTTATTTAATTGATTTGGCTTTGACTATATTTGACTGACGTAAAATATCAGTTGTACTTATGGGTTTCCAGAGATTCTTGTCAAAAGTTAGGAATTAATCGTGAAAGAGCAGTATATTATGTTATCTTCAAATGATTGACCATAACTTTCTTTTCACATTTTTCTGGCAACATTCGACTACGTAGGAAGAAGGGTTATCCACGAATCGACCCAATATTTCGTATCGTCAGTTGATTTTATAAGTTGCTCAGACAGATCGAGTGTCATCGACTGTAACAATTGATAATCGCAAGGAGCATTCTGATGAATACAGCGGATGAGGTAGGAATTCATAATTAAGTGTTTCCAAATAACTTTGTACTTGTGGACAAGCATTATTATGTAGGAGAATAATTTTGTCGTGTCTAGAGTAGTAATGGGTACCTTTTTCCTTGAGTGTTTGGCTGATTCATATTAATTATCTTTGGAAGAGATCTGAAGTATTGTTTTCGCTTGGTTTAAGCTTCTTATAATGCTAAATACCACGCTGATCTCAATAAATACACAACTTTTTTCAATAAATATTCGCTTTGACGGTCTATGTCTATAGCCAGGTACACTAGTAATTTTCTCTTATTTGGGTTGTCGTAGCGGACACATTTTTTATCACCAGAGACCATACAATGCAAAATAATAATAAAAACCCAACTAACTGGGAAGAAAAAAATCAAGGCCATCAACACCTGGACTATACCAGGCTTAGTTAAAGCTTCGGCATAGTGCAATGGTCAAATACAAGCCTACAGTTGGATCCCCCTGTACGAACAACTCTCACACAAGAACGAACCAACCACCCAATATCCTCGAAAGCTCGTCTGTATTTACATAGAAAAGAAGGAGGACGTGGTTTTCTAAATATTGAAGAAGCTTGCCGCAAACAAGAAGAGAACCTACGCCAATACTTTCTCTCAAAAACAACAGGGGTTTATCTGGCCATCACAAGGATGAACTCTGGTTTAACTGCACTTAATCTGAGCAAAGGTGTTGAATCAACAATTGTATCACAAAATGAACGACTGGCAGAATGGAAAAGCAAGTATCTGCATGAGAGAATCTATACCCAACTGAACGAAGCCTCCATAGACAAAGAGAGATCAGTTGAATGGTTAAAAGCTGGAAGGCTATTCCCCCAGACAGAGGGATTTGTGGTTGCTATTCAAGATCAAGTGATTGCCACGAGATCATATAGGAAACATGTGTTTAAAGACACAACACCAGATAAGTGTCGATTATGCTCAGTAACGCTCGAATCAATCCAACATATCACGAGTGGATGTGGAGTACTGGCTGGTACTGAATATTTGCAGAGGCACAACAATGTGGCCAAAATTTTGCATCAGGCACTGTCGATTAAGTACAACTTAATTAAAAATAAGAGCCCAAACTACAAGTACCACCCAAATAGACTCCTCCAAAAAGGTCCTCTCAAGCTCTATTGGAATGAATCAATAACTACGGACCATACAGTACGTCATAATTAGCCAGACATCCTCCATATAGACCTAAGAAAAAATAAAGCAGAACTTATTGATGTTGGTATCCCCAACGATAATAATGTAAGCTCCACTGCGGGAGAATAACTATAAATAGGAATCGGCGATAGAATTGAAAGAAATATATAAATTGGAAGGTGTTACCACTACTCCATTCATAATATCAAGGAATGGTCTCATACCAAAATCAACAGTGGCAGGCATGAATGGTTTGTGGGTGCCTATGGATGTGCTGAAAGTGGCTCAACAGTCAGTTCTCTTATAGTGAGAAAATTTTTAAATATTTGAAAAAATAAATAAATCAACAAAAATATAAAGGTGGTTGGACTTCTAGGTCTCCCACCTCAGATACTCAACCCGCAATGGCGAGAACAACCAACCATAATAATAATAAATAAATGAAAACTTATTTTCATGTCTAACAAGTAGAGACGGAGATTGCCGATTTTTTATTTCAAGCATACAAAATCACTCTCGGCTTCAGCTTATATGGAACTGTATTTTCATGCTTTGAATCACACCCAACGATTTCAAAGGACGTAAAATTCCTTTTTTTTTTTTTTGAGTTTAGAAAGAATCTTCCACCAATAATACTTTCAATTCCGTATCTTCATATACTTTCGGCCTTCCATTGCATTCCTCGTCTTCCACGCCGAACTTACTATTCTAAACTTTTAAATCCACTCACGACAGCTTCTCTCAATCAGAACAGCTTTACCATGTGGCTATTTGGCTTCTACAAACAATCGATTTGCCTAACATTTAAAAAGTAAATCAAAAGTTTTCGGAAATGATGCTGATTCGAGATAAATCTTGACATTTTTGCCCAAAAAAAAGTAATATTTACATGGAGCTAATAATACTTCAGTTTTCAAGTTGTTACCGGGTCATCAAACTAATATTACATTTTATATCCGGCAATTTAAACAGAAAATTTTGGTGGAGCTATCTTTTTATCAAATGGCGCAAAATGGTGGTCAACTACCATTTTTGTGCTAAAACCTCTAAATTGTTTAAAACTTCAGTAATTCTTACAAATTCTAATGTTATTCAGGCTGCTGAATTCATT
>NW_027109168.1:53063-54482 GCF_000696795.3 Halyomorpha halys
ATATATATTTTATTTTGTTAATATCTTCAGGTTTAAAAACATGAATCTTAATTTTTCTATCATTAAAATCATTTTTCCAGTAAGCAATATGTTATTCTGATTATTTCTTTATTTATTGATGTTTACAACTGTATAAAAAATACTATAAGCAAATTTGAAGTAAGATCATAGTGATATGATACAGCATGTAGAGAAACTACCTAGTAGTATAACTCTTAAACCATTTTACAATATAAGGTCACGAGGCAATCCAGGGGCCTCGGAGGATTGTCAGGAATGGAAGAGGAAGCAAGGTTAGAAACTAGTGGGTTTAGGTGGTTAGGGAGTTTATAATGGAAGGAATGATATCGGGTTCGGGCTAGATCGGTTACATAAGGAACATTTAGGTCTTTATCGATGGTTTTATTAGTAACAAAATAAGCAGCATTGAGGATTTTACGAAGGATTTTGGATTGTAAGGATTGAATACGAGAGGAAATTCTGATTAATAGTAGTTAATTTGATTGATGTTTTCACCTTAAATTGGCCCCTGACTACATTCGTCAATTAAACTTGCACTAACCTTGCTCCAATATGTACACTTTTATGGGAAAAGAGTCCCATCACATGGTCAACACAGCTCATTTTTTTTTTTTTTTTTTTTGGTCGTTCAAAAACGAATTTTTCTAGCATTAAACTGGAAGTGGCCGTAAAAATTTAGAAAAAAATAATTCAAGATACAAACCTACTATTTGTAAAACTTTCGCCGATATTGTCTTGGTCGAAATATTTCTTGTTAGATAGTTTAAAACAACATTTTCCCATTCCCGATATAAAGTCTTTAAGATTATGTTAATGGCTCACAAATATTGTTTTATGGGGGAACCAACTACGGTGAATTCGTTTATATCTGAGTTTAAGAAACCACAACGAACAATATAATTTGACATTTTTCATTTTGGAAGTTTTTTTTTTACACTTATCACCACTCTGTGGCGTAAACTATTAGTATTCATACATATAGGAATATCGCTGATTGACCTTGTGTTATAATAAATGGAATATGGTCCGGGTGTGGTAAAAAAAAACTCAAATAGTGATAAATTATTTTTATTGAGTCGACGTTTCGCCCAACATTGCAGGGCTTCGTCAGAGGTGATAGAAAATAGTCAGAGCCTCCTACATATTTTATGTTAACATATAAATATATATGAGACTACAGAGTATAAAATCGAGGTTCTATACCAACGTCTTTAATTATACTTTTAATATACATGTTTTCCAGATTTGCTCTGTAAACTTCGTCAATTCCTATCCCCAACATATTTCCTTATAATCCGCTCCTACCACACTGATAGAACCTTTAAAGTAAATCATAACCTAGCCTACTCATCTCTCTTTTCTCAGTCCGCCGGTGTTCCTCAAGGTAGTATCTTAGGT
>NW_027109168.1:55247-65224 GCF_000696795.3 Halyomorpha halys
AAAATAAAAAAAAATATATATATTTTATTTTGTTAATATCTTCAGGTTTAAAAACATGAATCTTAATTTTTCTAATAAACAATATGTTATTCTGATTAATTTTTTATTTATTGATGTTTACAACTGTATAAAAAATACTATAAGCAAATTTGAAGTAAGATCATAGTGATATGATACAGCATGTAGAGTAACTACCTAGTAGTATAACTCTTAAACCATTTTACAATATAAGGTCACGAGGCAATCCAAGGGCCTCGGAGGATTGTCAGGAATGGAAGAGGAAGCAAGGTCAAGAAAATATACATGTTTAATATTGAGTTTTTTGTTTCTTGAAAACCTTATTTCTTTTGAAGGACTTGTTCTCAAGGATGATTCCATAGAATAGAAGTCTTAATTGGGGTCAGATCTTTTTAAGCGTTTACCACTTGAATGTTGAAATTGATTAAGAACTTATAAAACGAAGGAATCTTTTTCAAATAGATTTCAAGAAGTTCGACAAGTGAAAGAAACTTTGCAATTCATAAGTCATCCTCTCAAAGGAAAAGGAACTTATGATTTGATCAGATCTATGTTGAAATAGCAGCTTTTGAAACGCTATTGCTAGACTGGCTAATAAGGTTTATTGAAATGGAAATCAATAGGTCTTACTGTGGTAATTGAGGTTGTAGAAAATGTACTTTGCTTTTTGCAAGTAAGATGCACACTGCTGTAATAGCAATTCAATTCTTGTTCCTCAGCCACGTCATATATGTCTGAGAAAATGTTCTCCGTCATGGACATTAAAAATAACAACTGATGAGAACATGGATACTATCCAATAAAATTACAGTATATCTTTATTTATTATTTACACAGTAATTTAATTTACATACATGAACAGTGATCGAAGAAAGTATATGTACACCACGTTTTTTTTATTTTTATTAAATAATGAATTTATGCAATAAAAAAAACCCTATTACTTCAAAAAATATAAAAAGCACATTTATAACTTAATAAGTACAAATAAAATTAAAATGAAAAATATCTTTCATAAAAAACAAAACATACAGAAAAAAAATATATTTCCACACCTTGTGTATTATTATTATTTTTTTATTATTGATTTTCTCTTTAGGAAGTCTGGTAAGTCAATTCATAAAAATTGTTTGAGGTTAATAAACTTCAAATTGAATGTAATTTATATTAAATTATCATATTTTAGTACGTTTTGGGGACCACTGTCCCATATACATGTACTTTAAACCTGATATTTTTTCATAATTTAAATTTCATATAGGAAATCATGTCACATCTTTACACTATTCTCACTTTTCTACCATTACTTATTTGTGCATTCTTCACTTCTCCTTAGCACAACCATTACTCTATTATTTTTTTAAATTTAATACTACATTATACGAAATTGCCAAACCAACTTAAAACAGAACTCAAAAAATTCAAAACGCAAAATTTAACTAACTTAACTGAAAACCTCGCGACTACTGACAAATCTTTATGGACGACTACTAAGAAGATTCTTAACTTCAAGATTGTAGATTAGTGGTGGCATGTTGAAGTAATTGTTTTTTTTTTGATTTTCTAAAAAAAGTTGAATGCTCCCATATGACGAAAATTTTGAGCAAATACTTTAAAGCTACGAAACGGTTTCTTGGGGGTTTGAAAAACGAATATCGACTTTATCTCTTCTTAAAAAATATTTTGATCCACCGTCCTAGTTTTGTTAGTTTTATGAATTTCTATTTTATTATTTCTTTTTTTTTTTGCCCCAATTATAAGATGACCACTTGACTGTCATAATAATACACTAAATATTCAGTGTTATGTTAAATATCGCTGATTCATCCTAAACATAAAAAATATCGTTTAAACAAAAATCATCATTATAATAAAAGAAACCATTTCTAAACTCAACACTACGTTTAATAGGAGGGCGAAGGCAACGCGTTGATTTAATATTGCTGCTCGGGATATCGGCAAAGTGAAAAGATTATCCTTAGTTAGTATTCAAAGTGAGATCTAAAGACAATACCGAAAGAACATTGAATTATTTTACCTCCGAGACCGAACAGAATAAGGAAATTACAGGATCGAAGGGTTTTAGGATGAAAGGCATGTTTCGATGATTAACGGGAGGAAAAATTTCCATTTAAATATATATGTAGTATCTTAAAAGGATTTTTAAATCAGAGGTACAAATTTAATTTTCTATCTAAAAATGTTGGTTAGTCCAGGGTTCGTGTTTTTTCTTTTGTCTTTTTCTGTTTAAAATGTTTATTTTTTCATTTTATGGTGGGTGTTGAAACAACATTTTTTTTTTTTTAATAATTTATTTATTGATATTTACAGCTGTATACACATATATACAACAAGTAAATTTGCTGTATGTGACATAGTAACATGATAAAAACATGTGGAGAATCTACCCACTGATAGAACTCCAATAACATTTCTAGAGAAGAAGATCTCGAGGCCATCTTCTTTTGAGACGCCTAGGAGGATTATTAGGCAATGAAGGAGAAGCCAGCTTAGAAACAAGTGGATTTGGGTGGTTGAGAAGTTTATTATGGAAGGAACGGTATCTGATTCTGGCCAAATCGGCAACATATGGAATATTAAGGTCCTGATGGATGACTTGATTTATGACAAAGTAAGGAGCATTAAGGATGTTGGACTGTAAGGATTGGATTCTGGAGGAATTTGATGGTTTAGTGGAGCCCCAAAGCTCAACTCCGTATGTCCAGATAGGCCTTATAATAGTCATGTAGATCAGTCTTTTGTAATGGATTGGCAATTTAGACCGTTTGTCCAGTAAATGTTGCAATAGTCGGAATCTACGAGCAGTTTCTTGTCTTTTTAGTCATGTATGAGGATTCCATGTCAGTCGTTTGTCGAGATGTAGTCCTAAGTAACGGATCTGTTCGACAGGAATAAGTGGGGTATTATTAAAGGATATTAAACAACATTAAATTAAAAATGTTATAATTTTTATTAGTTAAGTCAATTTGTGAAATAGATTTCTTTTGACAATTAGACATTTGTTTACTAAAAGAAAACATGTGTAAACAAAAGTGTTGCGATCTTTTGACGGGAAAGGAGAGTCAATCCCCGATTGTTAGTAATGACGGCAGTGTTTAGCAATTTTAGTTTTCCCCGCAGCTTCGCAGACTCCATGGTAAGACCGCGGCAGACTTTTGGCCAAGCCACTTCACCCACACAGGGGCCCCTATTCTGCCTGCTTCCAGAACTCTCAGTTGTCATCTGGAGAGATTAAATATAAACATTTACTCAAGGCTCATTCATCGACAGTTTTCTTTTGTTTTTTATTATAAAATTAGTTCAAGTGTTTGTAAAATATCAAGTTGTTTTTCCTTCTTTTTTTTTTTAACTAATGCACAAAATTAATTTGTTTCACAATTTTTTAGTTTTGTTTATATATATTCATTATATTTTCGTTCTTTCTAATACATAAAATTTCTTTATTAAATATAGACTTCAAACATATTTCTGTAATTAATCTTTCTAACCCAAAAATAATTTTCCCAGCTCATATTCTTCCTGGCAGGAGGAAAGTCTTTCACTGAGGCTCTCAGTTCAAGTAACAATGGGTTTCATGAAAATGATACTTTGCATGTCCGACCTGCAAAATATATTCTATTTTACTTAATCGGAAGTGAAAAAAAAATGTTAGACGCCATTCATTAGAAGGAATATGTTAAAACATTTCTGCTGGTGCTTGCATTTAAAAATAATCATATTTTTAAAAATTCGACTGTTGTTGACAAATAAGCCACAATTTTCTTTAATTACCACATTAAAAAGGTATAATAAATTTAAAACTAACCACAATTGCAACTTAATTTTTACATATGGTTCCAAAAGTCGAAGGAGTAGGCACTGGTGCCATTTCAGATAATCACACACTTTTAGTTTTGTTACAACCATATTCTTAGGTGTACACTGCAGAACTTTTCGGGATCAATCGCGCAGTTTGCAATGTTCCTCTAAACTCCCCGCTCGATCGTCTGTTCTGACTCGGAATCTGCCCTCAAAACATTATAAAAAGATCTATTTTCAACATTAATAATAGAGTTAAAGCAGTATTTGAAAACTTTGAACAACATGGGTTGTAGGGTCTTGTTTTTATGGCTGCCAGGTCATTGTGGGATCACCGGGAATTAAATACCTGTCAACACATCGACGACACCCTTCCCATCGAGAGTAATGGATACAAGATGCAAAGGGAACAAAAACCATTATCTAGGTAGTTTATACATCTACACCACACACATTTAGCCAATTGTAAGGAATTCTTGGGCGTGGCTAATGATAGCCAATGAGGAAATACAATTCCAAAAAGGCGACGCCCTTTTTTTGGAACAAGTGGGCGGGGGGGGAAGTAAGAAGACTGAGCTAGGGGAGCTAACCCCCCACGTCTATAATACTCACGGCAAAGACACACCACGACATGCATCATCCAAATCAGCAACTATTTAGATATAATAGGTAATCGTTTTTAAGGTAACAATATTTTATGGCAAACCATTTATCTGAATAATTGGATCATTTTAGAATTTCATTTGCACTCAAATATAAATAAATACTTTGTTCCTTGATATAATCTGTATACTATGATATAACCCAATAACCTTATTATATATTTTTAATGGAAACTATATTTTATAAAAATAAAGATAAATAATCGGTAAACTGGTAAATAAAAGCCTTTGTAAAGGAATTCAATAATTGTAATCTTTTATAGGACACAAGTAATCTTAATCCTTAAAAACAACTACCGCCATAGAAAGTAACAAATAGTAAACATACAAGTGAATACGTTATTTGTAAGGTTGGTGTTCTGTGGTTACATTGCAATGACCCGTAATAACCAGATGCGTAATAACCAGTTTACAAAACACAAATCTGCAAATAATTAAAAATAAAAATGTTTCAACAAGTTGTACCATAACGCACTTCTGGCGAGTCTAAAACGCTTAATTATTAGTTAATGATAATAATAAAAAATACTTCTCTATTAGTTAGAGAGCATTAGTACTGAACTTTAATTCTCCGTAGAATAAACACTGAAATTTAATAATTAGAATTCAATTAAAGTTCAATATACTTGGAGATTTATACAAGAATCTAGACATTGCTTGAATTAAATACTCTCAAAAATCATGCAAAAAATACAGGAATTAAGTAAACTACTGCCATTAAAAACGAATAGTTTTGTCTATAATTGAAGAGCTATAAGGCTGGAATTTAATTTTAAATTTTAGAAAAATATTCTTCCAAACGAAACTCTTTTTTTCATTTCCCCATTTTGTATGTTAAATAAAAAATTTTAAAATAATTCTCACAAATCTATTCATAACTTTATCGAACTAATCGCTAATTGGATATTAATTAAGTATAATAATATGTAAGCTAAATCTGCTTCGAGACTACGTGCCTCAGTTTTAGGCAAAATTAAAAAAATTAAAATTCTATTTTATGTGTTTACAATTTATTATATTATATCATTTTCATTAAAATTCACCTTTTTATTCATAGGTGAAAGAAAAATATGATAGCTTCTTTTAAATTGTTTTCGCTAATTAGTTTTAAGACCAACAGAAATGCTTTTTAGTACAGGTCTTGTCGAAACTAATTTTTAAAATTATTGGTATATATATATGTTTTAAGGGTGGAGATATGCTTCTCTCTGCTATACTATGCTAAGTTGCATACAATACAAGAGTCGCGGTGAAAAAAAGGCATTTATTTTTTCAAATTTTTCATTGCGTTTTTAATTAAATGTTTCAATTTAAAAAGATATATATAGCAAACTATAAAACACAAACATGCCTATTAGGGTTCATATTTTATCTAATTTACTATAATTGAAATGTTGTTCTCTTAGGCTTCTTATGTTGTTAGAAATTTTAAAGATATGGTGGCAGGTATACATGGCACCATATCTTTAAAATTTCTAACAACATAAGAAGCCTAAGAGAACAACATTTCAATTATAGTAAATTAGATAAAATATTAACCCTAATAGGCATGTTTGTGTTTTATAGTTTGCTAGATACAGCTTTTTAAATCGCAACATTTAATGAAAAATTTGAAAAAATAAATCCCTTTTTTCACCCCGAATCTTGTACTGTATGCAACTTATCATTCAACAGAAGACATAAGCATAAAATCCCCATCCTGTATAACATATATAAACCAATTATTTTAAAAATTAGTTTCGTAAACTTTCTAAATACACCACTAATGCCTGTTGAACAGATTCGATACTTAGGACTCCATCTTGACAAGAGACTTACTTGGAATCCACACACAAGACTGAAACGACAAGAAACTGCTCGTAGATTCCGATTGCTACAACACTTACTTGACAAACGCTCTAAACTTCCCATTCACTACAAAAAATTAGTATACACTACAATAATCATACCAATTTGGACATATGGAATTGAGCTCCAGGGCTCCACTAAACCATCAAATTCTTCCCGCATCCAATTATTACAATCCAAAATCCTACGTAAAATCCTTGATGCTCCTTATTACGTCACAAATAAACTCATTCACAAAGGTCTTAACATCCCATTCGTTGCAGATTTGACCCAAAACAGATATGCGTCTTTTCATTCCAAACTCCTTAACCATCCTAACCCATTAATTCTTAATCTTTCATCCTTAACAATCCCTGATAATCCTCCGAGGCGTCTGATTAACAGATGACCACGGGACCTTCTAATTTAAATTAATGTTTGATGTACCACCAATGGGTGGTTCCTTCCCAATGATTTTCAAGTGTATATGAAACATACTACATATTTACCTATTGTATTATTTTGTACAGATGTAAATTATATTAAATAAATAATTTAAAAAAAAATAGTTTCGACAACACATGTACTAAAAAGCCTTTCTGTTGGTTTTAAAACTAATTAGCGAAAAAAAATTAAAAGAAGCTATCACTTTTTTCTTTTATCTATGAATAAAAAGGTAAATTTTAATGAAAATGGTTTAATATAACAAATTGTAAACAAATAAATTGAATTTTTGTTTTTTGTTTTTCAAATTTTACGTGAAACTAAGTTACGTGGTCTTGAAGCAGATTTAGCTTACATATTATTAAACTTAATTAATATCCAATTAGCAATTAGTTCGATAAAGTAATGAATAGATTTGTGAGAGTTTTTCTTAATTTTTTTTTATTTAACATAAAAAATTGGGAAATGAAAAAAAGAGTTTTGTTTGGAAGAATATTTTTCTAAAATTTAAAATTAAATTCCAGCCTTTTATCTTTTCAATTATAGACAAAACTATTCGTTTTTAATGACAGTATTTTTTCCATGGATTTTGAGAGTATTTAATTCAAATAATGTTCAGATTCTTGTATAAATCTCCCAAGTATATTGAACTTTAATTGAATATTAATCATAAGATTTCAGTGTTTATTCTATAGAGAATTAAAGTTCCGTATTAATGCTCTCCAACTAATAGATAAGTATTTTTACTTCTCTATTTTGCTCGATCCCACCCCCCCAGTGTCAAAATAAAAAAAAAACTGTTTTGTAACATTATCATTAACTAATAACTAAGGGTTTATACTCGCCAGAAGTGCATTTTGGTACAACTTGTTGAAACATTTTATTTTTAAATTATTTGCAGATTTGTGTTTTGTAAACTGGTTATTACGCATCTGGTTATTACGGGCCATTGCAATGTAACCACAGAACACCAACTTTACAAATAACGTATACACTTGTATATTTACTATTTGTTACTTTCTATGACGGTAGTTGTTTTTAGTATTTTATCATTATTTATTTATTTTTTTTTAATTCGCCAAGTTGTGTACTTTCAGTGAGGTAAGATTTACTGCCACAGTGCAAACTTTTTCAATAATTTCGCTCTGTTGGGACAGTAATCGCACGACAGATATCTGGCAGATCCTGGAGTTCAGTTCTGGAAGTTCCATATGTTGATTAATTTCCAGGTTAACGGCCAGAGCCTGCTCGGTTATTTATGAAGTAGTACCAAATGTCAAGACCGCTCCCAAAGGATTCAGGCCAATTAAACAAATGGGATGTCGAGGGATTAATATTATAGAAATATTCTGCTGTGCTTTTGTAAGTTGTGACAGATCACTTCCTTGGCTACAAGCGAAAGTTCGCGGATGTGCTTTTATTTAATTCCATTATAAACAATCAAGCATATCCTTTCAGTACAATTACACTGCTGGGCCAGCAAATGTCATAATTTTGGGATGATCATGTTTGTTAACGTCATAATATCTAATTATCTTGTAAATAGTATTTTGTATTAGTTTTTAATTTAGTTACATTTATTTTTATTATTTTATTTGTATTATTTTATTTGGATCTAGTTATGTGAGAAAAAAAATGTGCATGTTTCTTTGCGTTGTTATAATGAAGTAATAGAGGCAGTTGCTAAGGGCTGGTAATCGTCGCTAAGACGTTGCCTTGCAACGGGCCGACCATCTTTGTTTTTTTTTTAGGGAATTTCGGCTGATTAGTTGCTATGAGAATGTCTAAGCAGACCTATCAGCGTTTGGTTGATGTTATTTTATTGTGTGTTTTACTCATCATTACAGTCCGAAAGCAGACCTTTTCTGTTTTTCGACTTTAATATGAATTCTGGATAATTACTGGCCATGAACGTGTGTAACCAGCCCTGTCTGCTCATTTTAGTACTATTTATTGACATTTTGAGTGCGTTAACCGACATTACACTCCGAAACCAGACCAGACCTTATCTGCGTTTCGACTTGAATATAAATTTTTGTTAATTAGTCGGCTCGCCTAAACATTAAAATAATTAGACCCTGTCTGCCCTTAATAAGTGTCAGTGTGGCCATCTTGACTTTTGAATATTTGGACTGTTGATGAGCCACTACACCAACCTTGGACCATTGCAGTGGTGTATTTAGCTACTGAGCTGCGACCTACACATCTCGGCAGCACTCTTACTCTGACCTATCGGGGTGTATCAACTTTTCGTGGAGTAGTATTTATTTTATATATTTATATTTTTTTTTTTATAAATTAACTGCTTTTCGTTTTCGTAATTTATCTATTTTATTTTTACTTGAGTTCATTGTTAGTCATATTTTTTAAATTTTAGTTTACGTTTTTAAAATGTGTAAATTGGCCAAATAAATGTTTGGTTTGAAAAACCAGCTAGTTGTTTGTTCTTTTTAAAGCCTTCCAACAAAAAGACAGTCGATTTGAGGTGGCTATAACAATGTCTACGACAGCTGTCTCTATCTTAATTAACTTGAGCCTGGAATCTGGACTTGGCTTCCATGAACTATCACAATAAAAGAGTCGAAAAAAATTCAAAATTATTCAGAACACATTAGCATTTTACCTGTTTGCTCTACAGAAGAAGAAGTGGAGTGTTTTTTTCTCAGTTTCTACCGCCTACGTATCAAACATTAAAGCTCAAAGCTTTAGTTTTACGAGAAAACTTTACTACTTGTGAATGAAACATGCTTTTGCGAACTGACTTTTTGAAATATTGATATCCTTTTGTTTTTAGGATATACAATGAGTATGTCCTCTCTTTATCGTGTAAAACCTAAGTATAAAATATAAAGCGTATACAAATTTCAAGAACAGACACACACACAAATCATGATTTAAAATTTTATTTAGAGAAAAAAAAAATTATTCAAAAATGTTGAGCTACATATTTGTTTGGGCTGCTAAATACGATAGCATACATATTAATTATTAACATTTTTTAAATTCTTGTAATAAAGGTATATTGCATTAAATGTTTAATAGATGATTTTTTTGCTTTTAAAATTTTTTTTCTTTCCTGAAAATATTTTAATTTTCTTTATCCTTTTTACCTTATTATTCTTAATTTCTAAAAAATATTTATTTATATATCTCAGTATATTTTCTTTCTTAACTCAATACATCTATTCTTTTTTTTCTCTCTCTAAC
>NW_027109168.1:65314-69751 GCF_000696795.3 Halyomorpha halys
GTTTAATTTATTTAAAGATTACGCGCTCTATCCCCTAATTAATTAGAAAAATTGAAGAATTAACAAAAAAGTATGATGAATTATTAATAAATAATAATTAAATAATGTAATAAACATTCATATAATAAAATTATTTTATTAATATAAACACATTAAAATAAACACGCCATCCTTCTTTTGGAGAATCTCTGACCTCATATGCATGTGATGGTAGGTGATTCCCGAGGAATCAAGGATTATATTTTTGCCATCCTTTTTCTTTCTAGTTGTGGTAGGTATTGCCAACTCCGAGCCAGAGACCTCTCACGTTAAAGTCGCTTTCACCGAAGCCCTCACGGAGTTTTTCCTTAAAGAAGATGCGTTTATCATTAATTCCCTCCTTTTTCATTTCGTCTTTATTTGTCTTGTCAAGGTTACTTGAGACGCTTTAGAAACAGGAGTAATTTTCATTTAGAATTATTTTTTTTTATTTGGTCGTCTCGTTTCATTTTTTTCCTTAAAAAATATGGCCTGTAGCGGTTTCGTTAAAACATCAGATCTGACCTTGGAGAATCTGAAACAAAACAAAGCACCTTTAGCTACAGTGAGCCCACCTCCGCAGAGATCCAGCCACTACCAGAAGTCTCTTAAGCGCAAGCTCATGCCACGACGCTAGAATGGAGTAAGGTCCGTATGTCAACCACCCAATACCTGGGTAAGGTGGTGTTAGACCTAGAGAAATTCATCGGAGAGACCGGAGAATTGAATCATTTTGTTTTTAAAGAGGGGAATCGCCTAATGGGGCGAATAGAAGCAAAAATGTTGGAGAATAAACTAGATAGCGAGGAAACAAAATCAATGAAAGCAGCGATGGTCTGTAGTAAAAGGGAATATCTTGAATCTTATTCAGGGATATGAAGAGACGCTGTGGTTCGTTGTGAGAGAGCGATTGAAAAAAGCATTTGAATGGGCAAGAGGTCCCTAGAAGAGATATATTTCAAATGATCCGAAGAAGAAGAAGGTTAGGGGGCAGTACGCTGGTTCACCTGGTGAAAAAGACAGAAAAGAAGGAAGTACTGTCAAGTTAACACTCATTTGTACAGTGCGCGCAGAAACTAATTGATTCCAGTGCCAGAGAGGAAGATTCCTGAATTTAAAGAGAAGATACCGTTGGACGGCAATTGCTTATAATGACAGAGGACTAAGCCAGTTCCATGGAGAAGAAATGAATTCCGGTGTAGCGAAAAGGAAAGAGTGGCAACAACCGAAAGGAGACAGATAAAACCAAGAGGCAGCTGACGCCATGGTTGTAGGAAAGTAGGACAATTAGTGTCTCAATGTCCTAGGTGTTTACGGAATGAGGGGTACATAGCCAAACAGTGGCCATACATGTACAGAAGAAGATGTTTGGGGCGGGGCATGCCAATCGAGATCAACGCCCAACAGATACGGAGAAACATTCGGATGTTGAGTAGATCATCAGGTTAATTGGGATAAGGATACCAAGGAAAAATGGAGAATTAAGTTGGGAGGTAAAATGATGGTACATTTCCGTACAATAGTCAATTCGGGGCGGTGAAGAATGAGAGCGCGCCATGTGAAACTACCGAAAAGTGAGTTATAGTGTGATGATAGATTATAGGAAGCTTAACGAGAATACCAGACAAAAAAGTATCCGATCCCCAGATTTCAAGACATTTTGGACAGGCAGAGCGGGGTGATGGTTGCAAGCCGGATATTATCAAATTAAAATGGACCCTAAGGACCAGCATAAAACGGAATTCACATTCATGCTGTTTGGCCTCAAAAATGCTCCCATATAATTGACGAATTGGAAAACTGATGAATCTGTGTGTCAGATCTATATGTAAAACTTGAGTGTCCACATATTGGCGTAATCATATTATGTTATATGAAATGTATTTGTTCCATTTATTGTTTTTATTTTAGGTTTGTTTGGGACTTTCGTATTTTTTTTTTTAATTTGAACTTCAATAAATCCCACCAAATCACATTTACCCTTCGTCGTAAACCAATGACCTCTTGCCCAACAGTATCCTTTAATAATACCCCACTTATTGATTCCTGTCGAACAGATCCGTTACTTAGGACTGCCATGGAGTCCTCATAAAAGACTGAAAAGACAGGAAACTGCTCCTCGATTTTGACTATTACAACATTTACTAGACAAAGGGTCTAAATTGCCAATCCATTACAAAAGACTGATCTAAATGACTATTATAAGGCCTATCTGGACACACGGAGTTGAGCTTTGGGGCTCCACTAAACTATCAAATTGCTCCCGAATCTAATCTTTACAGTCCAAAATCCTTAACGCTCCTTACTTTGTCACAAATCAAGTCATCCATCATGACCTCAATGTCCCATATGTTGCCATTTGGCCAGAACCAGATACCAGTCCTTCCATGATAATCTTCCCAACCTCCCAAACCTACTTGTTTCTAACCTGGCTTCTCCTTCATACCTAATAATCCTCCTAGGCGTATTCACTAGAACTAGGTAGTAATCTTGTACCTGCTATGTACTCGAGATATATTGTAATGCCAGAATAATAGATGAAGGCAATTATCCAAAAATAAGTTAATTAATTAATTTATATTGAGTCCTGTAAAAACTATTATTATAATGGAATTATTTTCGAAAGGTCGTTTTTGTGTTTACCAGTTACCAATTAAATACCTTTATTTCTATAAAAAATCAGTACCATTAATTATATAATATAATAAAGGGTGTTATTGGGTAATATGATAGTATATAACTTACATCAAGGAACAAGGTGTTTATTTACAATGATTTATAGAAGATGTTATAAAAATGATTAAAATGATTCCGTAGCCATAAAATATGATTCTTACATTATTGCTTTTTGTTTAAGTTATACTTGTAGCTGCTGATTTGAATGATTCATGCCATGGGATGTAGTTCCGTAGGTGTCGTCTTGTTCATAAGGGATGTCCAGGTCTCGTGGCCCTTCTTACGACTTCGTCTGGTCGAAGTGCACTTGCCCCACTTCGTTCTTGTTTCTCATGCTACTCTCCTGCTTCCGTGTCTGTCTGTCTTTACTTCTGCCCCCACTTGTTTAAAAAAGGCCGTCGCCTTTTTGGAATACTATTTCCCATGGGGTATAAGTTATAACGCCCCCTAGGTGAGCGTCTCTCCTAGGTTATAAGAGGGGGTGGGAACCCACTGACGATTACAAGGTATATCGATCTTTACCTGTTAATGGCTTCTGTCCTTTCGGCATCTGGTACCCATTTACCACTTGGAAGGAACTGTGGTTCTAAAACACAGAGGTCCCCCTTTGTTTGTTGAGAAATATCCCTTCTTGGAGAACAGGTATCGGTGCAGTTGTTGCTAAATTATTAAACGACATATTGTTGTTGTGGTAATTGCCAAAACCTCGATATATAGCATACCATATATATTACATTATCTTAGATTTTATGAATTTTTTTCTATTATTCAGAATCCAGCTAATTAGAAAATATGAAAAAAAATGTAAAAAGGAAAATAAAAATTGATCTACCCTTGCTAAGTTAATAGTCAATGAATATAGCTTGAGATGAAGCTCCTAATAGGATTCCAAGAATTGACATTACACGTAAATTATTTATCTGCTACCAGCCCCCATTTCATACTTGTAAAATATTCTATAAATTGTCTTCGATATCGTTAATTTAAGAGAAAATACTTTATGAACTCCAGCACCGAATAATATTATTAACACATTCCACCATTGAAGTATTTTTCTCGTTAAATATTAATAAGCTCTTCCCTTTCTAGGGGAGAATCATAAGTTCAAAAGCATTTTAATAATAATTTTTTTTTTCAAACTGAAAGGGAAGAGTTTTTTAATATTTATATTTAATAACTAAGAAACATTAATATTGAAATATTAATCTTTTCATATTAAAATTTTGTGACTTAGTTACTTAATTTGCATCAATTGTTTTATACAATCCAAAAAAAATATTTAGTGTCATACATTTTTTCTTAAGATCTGCATAACAAAACCCATAGGTTAAATCGATCTGTCGTCTATTTCTTTTAACCAGCAATTCCTGAAGTGGGTGCCGCTTTTACAAGGGATGCCCTTGCACTCTCTCAAAATATTAAAAAAAGAGAATGAAAAAACATTAAAATAAAAATAGTAAATCTTTGTACTGTTTTTCTCCTTATGACTTACTACATATTCAACTGCTCTATGTGGCGATATATAAGTTAAGTATTGGCGAAAGCATAATGTCAAAAAAGAGGAGAAGGAATAAGATCTAACTCGCTTGAACTGCCGTAAAATACTGGCTTAATTGTATTCGGTACATCTCTTATATACGTTCGATCAGCTGATCCCCTCAGTCAGCTGACATCGAAATAACAGCTGACTCATACCGTAACTCCCCCCACCAGTTTATGAACAATCCTCGTAAACTAATACTA
>NW_027109168.1:71707-76165 GCF_000696795.3 Halyomorpha halys
TATACGTTCGATCAGCTGATCCCCTCAGTCAGCTGACATCGAAATAACAGCTGACTCATACCGTAACTTATATACATACATATATAGCAGGCATGGCCAACTTTTCTGCAGATAATATCTACTTTCTATCCTCTAAGGGTGTCGTGATCGACTTGTTGTCAAAGGCGTAGTCTAAGGGGAAAGAAGGGGTGTAAAGTGCATACTATGTTTATATAATGTGTTTCAGAATCTGGTGCATTCCGGCGAGGTATGGGTGGATAAGTATTAAATATGTTAAAAACTATTCTTAATTTTTTTAAATCATTATTATGTTTTCGAGATATAGGCCCATGAAAAAAATAAATTTCTTGGTCCAACTTTTGATAAGAATTCCGTACACGCGTTTTCTGAAAATTCGATCTTTAAATGCAATTTAATTATTTTTATCAAATGCAAGGTATAAGTTGTAATATTTGTTCGTAAATATGAAAAAGTTGTTAAAAAGCTGCACAAAATGTCTGATAATTTGATTTCAATATTTCAATTTTTTTTTTTTTTTGAGGGGGCAGAAAAATGTATTATGAAAGAATAATATGACTTACTTTTTGCCAATCTATTAATAGCTACACATCGCAATACAGAGATACAGCTTATCTACCTACATGAAAAACAACAATAATTATTTAATGGGCCAAAAACTCACGTCCAGGGGAATTGAAAATAATTACTTTTGATCCATATGAAATATCTCTGAAACTATTGCTAGAAAGTTATATCATCTACAACCGCTTCAAAGTCCATGGTACACTGAATTTCACCCTTGCCATAACGAGTGATCGAATTGTTGGCCACCTCTGATATAAATATTATAACTATACCTCTTAGAATCTGTAACGGTAAGGACAATTATAATTTCTACAAATGGACTGATCCCCAAGTCAACAGTGGCATGAACGGATGGACTGGAATGACCACTCTATGTGCTTTATGTAGGTTCAACAAGCGGTTGTCTTAGACACAACGAAATTCCTATGGAAATTCTTAAATATTTAATTAAATTTAAATATGCAGGTGGTTGCATCATGTCACCCACCCCAGTTCTCAATTCGCGATTGCGAGAAAAAAACAGAAAACAAAATAAGAACATTAAAGGCTTAACAAACTCGGTTTTATGCCGATACTACCAATCTCTGCTTACATCTTTCCAGTGACGCCCGTCCATACTGAAATCAATAGAATAATTGGCACAATCCTCCCACTTACGCTTCGGTATCTCCTCGGACGCTTTACCAACGGATCAGTGTTCATTAACTATGTAGGGATCCATTAGTTACCAAGGCCTACAATCTTACCCATTCATCTTATTCGCCGTGATGCTATCACCTGAACTATATTTAAAGGATGTGGTGCCCGCGATAAGGCGTCGTGCTGCCTTCTTTGGTTCGAATATTATACTTCCAAACATTTCTAGGTGTTATCCCTCCCTTACTGTGTGACCTCTTAGGTGAAGAACAACAACTTTTGCATTTCAAAAAATATTTAAAAGTTGAAATAAAAACTAATGATTTGGTGCATCGTTAAAAATTGAAAGGTTTTTGGGGTATAATCTTTGAATAAAAGAATGTAATTTGAAAAACTTTGATTCATTAATTACTGTATTAAGAATCACATCAAAACTTAGACTGATAATTAAAATTAATAAATTATCGAATTTTCCTTTATTATTTTATTAATAAGATAGTAATAATAAAATAACTAGAAAATCTTGCAAGTACCTTGAACAAAGTGAAAGGAAATATAAAACAAATGGATATGAATTCACTTTTCTTTTAAAATATGGACTGCTCCTCGTACAAACAGAATACATTTCTCCCAAAAGCTTAGGGACATATAAGCATAGAATAAAATTGTAAGAAAGGAGAGACAAAGATCCAATAACAAAATAAAAGAGAAAGGACTAAAATGGAAGAAGATAAAACAAGCAGATAAAACCATCATGCGAAGAGAGCTCTATATTATTTCCAATCACTCTGGCTGTGTTGTGTTCAATAATCCTACAAAAAAATCTGTATTTTTGTGATGGGCGAGCTTCGTTACATATAAGGATTATCCCTCAAGCTTTTACATTTACAGCTTTGCAAATTTCTACCATCTAAAAAATAATAATAAATTTATAGGATTTAAAATTATATTTGGAAAATATAAACTTTTTTATTATTATTTTATTAGCTTTTAAGAAAAACTTCAAACAAATAGATTTAGTAAACAAATATTAAATATTAAAATTTGATTAGGATGAAAAGATTGAAACTTCTATTTTATTGATTTAATTTTGTTTTAATCTTTATATAATATAGTACACTTAAAATGTTTGTTTTGAAAAACTACCGAAACTTCTTCAAACAATGTGTGAGGAACAATATTCAATATTCTACAATATTAAAATGTACAATCTCATACAATATACAATATGAATACCGTATACAATATTCAATATATTCCTTAATATACTACAATATATTCGTTAGAAAAGGAAATAAAGTTGGAATCTTATCAACCTGATTCAAAGTACCTTTAATTTTTTTTATTTGATAAAAATAATGTTAGTAGCAGAAAACGATGAATGAACATAGTAATTGAATCCACGACGAATATTGACCGAAGTATAAAATAAATATATACGTGTTCCAACGGTAACAATGACAATAGTGAGGTTTTAATTATACTTACATATGTACGAAATATATAGCAATGGGGAAGTATTACCATCCTCAGGAAAATATAAATAGCTGTTTTATAACATGGCAGGATTCATTTTGGAATGATGCGTGAAGCTTTATATTTCCATTTACCTATTATATGGTATATGTAGTAAGGGAAACTATAGTGATGTTGAAACATTTCCAATGCCAGTTTTCTACTGAAATACATGTTTGGTGGTGAATATAACTAATAATGAAGTGGGTAAGGTATGCTAGAAAAAGAGTAGAGAAGGAAAAGGAGTGTAAAAAGAAGTATGAGAAAAAAGAAAATGAAACGTAAAAAATGAACCTACTTGAATGAGATTTTGAATCCAAGTGAGGTGACTGGTGCATGTGGAGAAATTTTGAGTTAAAACAGTAAAATAAATACGTTGTATTCTTATTGTATTCTACACAGATCGCGCCTCCAACTTTCTAATCATTATATATAGTGTATAATAACATAATATTCACGCCCCATTTGTTTAGATAAGTATATATGGTGTATAATTAAATAATATTCACGCCCCCTTTGTTTTGATAATTATATATAGTGTATAACAACATAATATTCACGCCCCCATTTGTTGTGATAATTATATATAGTATATAATAACTTAATATTCACGCCCCCTTTGTTTTGATAATTATATATAGTGTATAATAACATGATATTCGCTACCCCTTTTGTTTTGATAATTATGTATAGTGTATAATGACATAATATTCACGATCCGTTTGTTTCGATAGTTATATATAGTATTTAGTCATTCCACTTCTCAACAACTGGCAAGTCTATCGGAATTTATAATTAGCGGATTCGAAAAAAATAGATACACCCTGGTAGCGTTCTTAGATTTCCAACAAGCATTCGATAATGTCTGGCATCGAGGTCTCCTATATAAACTAAAGAAAGCAGACACTCCAGAATACCTATACAATATTCTGAGCTCATTCCTCAATGGTAGAACATTTTCAGTCAGAATTAATAACAAAAATTCAACCCTGAGACAAATCAATGCCGGTACTCCACAAGGTTCAGTCCTTTCTCCCAATTTGTTCAACTTCTACCTTCACGACATCGTCCAGTCCACACACACCTCCATAGCTATGTTCGCTGACAATACAGCTGTGTTCTCTCAACATGATGACATAATAATAGCTAAAAACACTTTGCAAAGTCACCTTAATGATCTAGAACAATATTTCACTAAATGGTTGATTAGTTTGAATATTGAAAAATGGAACTCAAAAGTTTTTACTCTTCGACGCCCACCAGATCCACCAGATCTAATCCTCAAAGGTAAAAATGTGAAATGGAATCCTGCCAGTGGAACTGTAAGATACCTGGGAATTCACCTAGATCGCCGCCTTAAACTTACTCAACTTATGCAAGGTTGGCAATGCTATATCCTATTCTAAACAAAAATTCCAAACTAAAACCAGCAACAACTGTTCTTATATTTAAAAAGATTCTCAGGCCGCTGCTGATGTACGGCTGTGAATTCTGGGGAGCTGCTTCCCTCACGAAAAGGAAAAAATTATAATCTTTTCAAAACAAAGTCCTAAGAATCGCAGTTAATTGAGAAATAGTCAATTGCATCGCGAATTACAAATGGAGTCAATATAGGATTAAATAAAAAAACGGTTCATGAAGTTCCACTCCCAGTTGCCAACAGTTAAAGGAGCAGTAACCTACAACCTGGGAAACCCAACCTCAACCCGAAGACTGAAGCCC
>NW_027109168.1:77500-79452 GCF_000696795.3 Halyomorpha halys
TTTTTACTATTAGAAGACAATTGTTTGTTTTATTTAAGTGTACCAATATCATTATTTTTTGTTATTAATTTTACTATCCTCTTTTATTAAGAAGCATTATTCTTATCTATTTATTTTATCATTATTTGTTTTCTTTTAATAAGAACATTTTATATAGTTAGGGGTGTCATTTGTATGACTATACCTCCTCATAATCGACTGTAAAAAATATATATATAATATAAGTTATATCAACCATGTAAGGCCCACCAAGCCAATCTGGTATAAAAATAAAATAAAATATAGTATTTAACCAAAGCGATGGAAATCTCTCAGATATAAATATATTGCAAGTTCTTATAGATTAGCGCTAATATTGATATATACTAAATAATAAATGGAAAGGCATTCATATTGCTCCTTTTCCATTTTGAACTCCTTCCTCTTTCCTTTAGCCTTTCTTAAGGACCTTCCGTTAATCATCGGATCCTTCCTTTCATCCTAAGGACCGTTCCGATTCTATAATTTCCTCTTTCTCTTTGGCCTCGGAGGTAGAATAATTCAATCTTCCTTCGGCATTATCTCTCTACCCCTCTTTGAATACTAACCGAGGATAATCTGTTCTACTCCTTTCACACTGAAAGTTAGTATTAACCCTCCTTTGATATTAATAAAGTAGAATATAAATGTGTTTGTATTTTTAAAAGTAGATGTAGTAAAACCCTGCTCATGTGTTTTAACATGGCCGGTCAATACTTTTGCTCAAATTAAAAATATAGGAAAACGGTTTCAGGATCTTATCTAGAGAATTAAAAAAAATTATCAACAGCTTATAAAAATTATACTTACAGACTTGCTGCCTATTCAGTACAAAAAACATTCTGAAGTGACCCTAATTTGCTCTAGAAACTACTTATTGTTCTTATGAATATTTTTGTGAAAGAAAATACAAAGTTTTATACTCATACTCTAGTTAGACTAACAAACAATAAATAAAGCATATTAATTATGAAACTACATTAAGATACATTTTTTTCATCTAATTTTTCAGAACAAATCAGAATCCAATAACATTAACAATAATTGTAATAAATTTAACGGGATAAAAACAAACTGCAATGATGTAAATTCGCAAAAATAATTATAAAATTTTTAATTAGAAAAAAAATATTGTACTTGAATTTGGCAGACTATCTGTTTATACCGGAGCTCCCATCTTAGGAATATTAGCCATTTTCACAATAATACCATCAAAGATAAATAAAACACTTTTCCAGGATTTATATTGGATTTTCTGATTTTTACAGAATCAACAATCTTCCTGACTTTTCCTGAGTTTCTAGGTCCTTAGAAAACCTTTGGATTTAAATTAATTTTAATAAAACTGTGGAGAAGGTATCTTTTATCTCTAATTCACAGATATAAATTATTGATCATACCTCCCTGAATTATCGCGACCCTGAATATATGGTGGTCGAGGGTCGACGATGTCACCCGGGGACGGGAAGTGACAGAGCAAACATGGACAGCTATAACCAAGGGACGGGAATATAGCAAACTGGGTTATGGAAATATTTGACGGGTTCATTATCCTGATTGTGCCGGCTGGGCAAACAGACTTTATTCCTTGGGTCCGATAGGGATTAACTCTCGTCCCGTATCATCCTATAATCGATAATTTCATTCTGTATCCGCTCATTTCGTTACGCGTTGCCAAATCTCCTAACAACGTGACACTAATGAAACTGTTTCAAAATTGAACATGTTACTAACTTGTAATGTAACAAAAAAGCTTTTATTTGATTTGATTTTATTTTGTCTATTTTTGATTAATTATATTGTTGATTCAAAAAAGAATTCAACCCTTTTCACTCCTTAAATTCTTTAGTACAGTGAACGTTTCGAGATATACCAGCTCATCTTTAACCTTTTTTTATTAAATCATTATATTGCTATGTATCGAGGCATTAGCC
>NW_027109168.1:80940-82881 GCF_000696795.3 Halyomorpha halys
TTCATTCTTATCAGTAAGCATTGCTTTGATATTTCTGAATTTAATAAGTAAAGTCCAAATTCCTCAGAACTATAGTCAATGCACCCAATTGCATTTCCAACAGAACACTACACTCTGAACTTCATATCATGTTTGTCCTTGACCTCATACCAACAAAGTTCTCAAAATTCCATATAAATCTTTTTAATTGTCCTAATCCTTTGGTTGAATCCTTTCCTCCACCCATCCTAACAATCCACCTCGAAGGATGAAACAGTAGAGGCTAAGAGACTTATTGTTAAATAAAAATGGATAATTGGAGTTGTGTCTAGTCAGATGCTCTACTCGAGTAGAATTTTTGTGGCTCTAGCGCACTTACTCAGCCTACACTGGCTCATTACCAGTGACGCAGTGAGAGGGATGCGTTGAAAACTCAAAGAACTCTACTCTACATCTTACACGTGGGAGATAGAGTGGGCTCGGGGATCCTCAGGTCGATAGTGTAAATATTGTATATAAAAGTATAAATGTGACTAGTGATTACTTTTATTTTTTACGGAACGAACTTAGAGACCACGAGAATATCATTACTTTTAGCTTCTCTCTTGTTTTCGTTTTTTTCATTTCCTTCCATTTTCCCCTCATTATCTCTGTTTACCTTTGTTTTCTTTCTTCTATCCCCGCGACCCCTTTTTTTGAATTTCTCTTTCCCACAAGAACCTTGATTTCCTTTAGCCTTTTCCTACATCTCTTTCTCCGTGCAGACAGTCCTGGAACTTTATTCCTAGTCTTTCCATTTCTTCCTTTGCCTGCCTGACGTATCCACCAGAGCTTTTGTGTCCTCGGATTTTTTGGAATATTTCCTTGTTTAGTCATTCCGGCGCCATTCTTATCATATGTCCGTGGAATTTCAGTCTCCTGATCCTTATTTCTGTTTCTAGGTTCTTTGTGTCTTATTAGATTTCTTTGTTGGTTCATAGCTTGTATCCTTTTTGTGTCTTTTTGGGGCCGTAGATTCTTCTTAGGATTCTTTGTTCTATTCTCAATAGTGTCGTATTTTCGCATTAGTGGAAAGGTTTTTCATATAATATATTTATTATTAGTATCATAAATATATTTTTTTCTCTTTTCATGTACATAGTTTGATTTTTATCTTTCTGTTTATTTGTATTTAGAGAGAGATTTTATTTATTGTTACGTATTTTTTCATTCATTTATTTATTTTATTGTATGTTATTTGTTATTTATTCATTTATTTTAGTATGAATATGGTCAGTTGTCACTATTACCAATTACCAAAAACGAAAAATTGTAATATTTATCAATAAATAAAGTATTGATTAAAAAAAAAGTAAAATAAAATACGTTATGAGCAAAACAAATTAAATAAAATCTTGCATGTTATCATGTTTTAAATTTTCTTTAGATTTGTGTAACCAAAATTGAAATTTTATAACCCAACATTGATCATTAACAATAATACCATAATCATAAAACATCTTCCGTATTTTTCTCCAGAAGTAAGGTAACATTTGTGGAATTTTGAAAAATATAATTAGTATATCTACAGTATTCTTTATTTGTAAATGACAAAGTGTATTTACGAAGGTCGTTTTTACACTCGACTTTTACAATATTTGCAACTGTAAAGCACTTAAAAATTGAATTACTTATATTTAATATATGCATATATCACGGAAGTTTATATTCTTTCATGTACTATAAAAGTAAGTAGTTCAGTATCAAGTGCATGATAGGTTTATGTTTAAATACATCTATATTTCATTATTTATTATTAAGACTATTCGAATTTGTGTGTGCTGAAGGGATTTTATATAAATATGACGAACAGGTGGTTTATAGTAAGAATACTCATGATCTTTAGTTTAACATGTTAAAGTATGTTAAATGGATGAATATTTCCTTACTTTACCACGTTAAAGTGAAATAACATGGAGAATG
>NW_027109168.1:82931-85707 GCF_000696795.3 Halyomorpha halys
AAAATTGAAATTTTATAACCCAACATTGATCATTAACAATAATACCATAATCATAAAACATCTTCCGTATTTTTCTCCAGAAGTAAGGTAACATTTGTGGAATTTTGAAAAATATAATTAGTATATCTACAGTATTCTTTATTTGTAAATGACAAAGTGTATTTACGAAGGTCGTTTTTACACTCGACTTTTACAATATTTGCAACTGTAAAGCACTTAAAAATTGAATTACTTATATTTAATATATGCATATATCACGGAAGTTTATATTCTTTCATGTACTATAAAAGTAAGTAGTTCAGTATCAAGTGCATGATAGGTTTATGTTTAAATACATCTATATTTCATTATTTATTATTAAGACTATTCGAATTTGTGTGTGCTGAAGGGATTTTATATAAATATGACGAACAGGTGGTTTATAGTAAGAATACTCATGATCTTTAGTTTAACATGTTAAAGTATGTTAAATGGATGAATATTTCCTTACTTTACCACGTTAAAGTGAAATAACATGGAGAATGCAGAAGGCAACAGACTAGCTGAGCTCCACGCCATTTTGTCTTTTGTCGTTTTGTAAGGTCAGTTGCTCATAGTTCGTGTTTGATTTGTGTTGGATGTACTGAAAGTTTTTAAACTCTAATACAGTAAAGGATAAAAATAACTATCAAATAATAGAGAAAAACTAGGGTAGGAAACAAATAAAAAGTGAGGTGAAGGAAAGATGGTGTTTCAAAGTTGTTTGAGATTTTATTATCTAGTAAAGATTACAACGTTACAAACCAAGTCCAGAAAAGCATTTAAAATATAAAATGAACATTAAATTAAGCTACTCACAATCCTATAGTTTTAGTATTTAACATGTGAAAACTTTTTATATTTAACATGAATACTCTTAATGTTATTTCATTAATTACTTGTATATAACGTTTCTTGATGGTTCCATTTATTGTCTAGTGGTGGAAACTTGATATTAAACTTTTTAAGTTCTACGTTTTGAATGGTGCATCGTTCATTGTTCATGCCAAATTTGTTTTTTTTTTATATTGTAGTTCATACACGATTCTTCACATTTTTTTTTCCTCAGATAATTTTATATTTTCAATATCATAAACAATTTTTAAATAAACAAATTACTGGATATTACAAGAGCACATATACCCGTATGGAACCGTTAACAAAAGTTAAATTTGAGTTTAAATTATTTAATATAAATACATAGCATATTGATAATTCAACTGTTAATTTAGAGATTAAACATTAAACTGTGCTGCAAAATTATGTTGCATATTAATTCTGTCATCCATTTGAAATTCTCAAAGTGTGACATACGCCACTTCCAAAACAAACTTTTTCTTGAATTCGTTGATTGATTGATTGAAAATCAGAAGAATGAAAAGATCATTTAAAAATGTAATTATTTACGTAGCAGGGCTCCACCAAACCATCAAATTCTTCCCGCATCCAATCGTTACAATCCAAAATCCTAAGTAAAATCCTTGATGTTCCTTATTACGTCACAAATAAACTCATTCACAAAGACCTTAACATCCCATTCGTTGCAAATTTGACCAAAAACAGATATGCCTCTTTTCATTCCAAACTCCTTAACCATCCTTACCCATTAGTTCTTAATCTCTCATCCTTAACAATCCCTGATAATCCTCCGAGGCGTCTGAAAAGAAGATGGCCACGGGACCTTCTAATTTAAATTAATGTTTGAAGTACCACCAATGGGTGGTTCCTTCCCAAGATTTTCAAGTGTATATGAAACATACACCATATTTACCTATTGTATTATTTTGTACAGTTGTAAATTACATTAAATAAATAATTTTAAAAAAAGAATTACGTAGCTAAGTCTTTTTTTTTTGTAAAATGGACACACTCCACTTTCAAAATTAACTGAAAATATATATAGATAAAAGAGAGGTCAAGGTGATATACTATCGAGACAGAGATAAGTGACAGATGAGGCTAAGTAAGGATAAAGGAGACAAGGAGGCGAGACGAGGTTTAATTCGCTGAGACTGGAGAAGGACATTATCCTGGAGCGAGGGGAGGGGGCAGTGGCAGGACTGCTCCTTCCAGATAGCTCTACCATTTTTCACTGTCAACCCCCCCCCCTTCCAGCCCACCCCCTCCAGGTGGTACATATCATTAGTCTCTACTTTATCACCTCTTTATTCCCTCCTCGTCCATTCTCCCGCCTGCGGGCAGGAATATCTTGTCCTCTTTGTTCTTAAAGTACTCTCACTGTTCATTGGTCATTATAACATATCTATGACTATCTGTATTACAAGGTAGTGAGTCATTGTGGGATGGTAGCACGAAAATATATATAATTCTATTTACATTGCGTTTAGATAAAATTGGTACTGATGATGATTAAGATATTATTGGCTCATAAGCTACTCACATTTTTATATTTTCTTTTTTAAGTTCAACTATTTATATGTTTATGTGTATACATATACACGAATCTGTCAAGTATTTGTTTCTGAATTACTTATATTTAAAGTAAATAAAAAAAAAATCGATGATATATGTATATATCACTGAATAAAGCATGACAACTTTTTCAATAAAATCGACTAATCGAAAAAAAAAACAGAATCGATTTTTTTAAATTACTCGAAAACAGCTCAAACAATTTTTATTAAACTCGGCATACCAATGTACAATTAAATATACTTTATTATCAACTCGGTCTTATCCCCGTTGAAATAGTCTTAAAAATGTTTTTGTTTATTTATATTTTACAACAAGAAATAAC